>NC_140166.1:183575086-183690086 GCF_963971535.1 Notolepis coatsorum | reverse complement strand
TGAGCCGTACTGTATTTTACCCATTCTGCAATCTGTTAAATAAAGTATTCATTCATTCATTCATTCATTCATTCATTCATTCATTCATTCATTCATTCATTCATTCATTCATTCATTCATTCATTCATTCAGCTTGAAATACAAAAATGTCATTACCTGCATTGCCCCTGTATTGTTGTGTATTCGACAAATAAAGAACTTGAACTTAAATAACTTGAACTTGAACCCTGCTTCTCTTGTCCAGGTCAGCAGTCTCTTCATACCTCAACCAACGGCAGCCCCCACCCAGTGAAGAAGGTCCAGAAAAACTTCAAGAATAACTACGCCTCCGTGGAGTGTGGCGCCAAGATTCTCTCTGCTAACAGTGAGGCCAAGGTAACACACACGCACACACACACATTTACTTGTGAAACTGATGAATGAAGCCATTGTGAATACAGTGTAATGCTAATATTTCGAAGGCTTTCTCTGACACTGGCCGCCTAAACATGCAGAGGTATTTGCCTTTTCATCCCTCCTCCTGAATGCCTTTCTCCATCACCCACTGACCCTTTCTCATCCCTCTCATTCCTTTCTCCAGAGTACGTCAGCTATTCTCATGGAGAACATGGACCTTTACATGCTAAACCCCTGCAGCAACAAAATCTGGTGAGTCACGCATGCACGCACGCACACACACACACACACACATTCCAGGATGTATCGGGACATGTCTGTGCTGACGCAGCCTGAGTAGATATTAGTAGTCACTAGCTTCAAGGAAGATTGCACAAGAAGAGGAAACGTGGCCACTTTTCCCGGAAGAGACAGGTTTCATACATGGATTTCAGGAAGGCACCAATGACATTGTGCAATTGCCCCCCCCCCCCCCCCCCTCTTTCTCATCTCTGTTTCTGTCTCTCTGTCTCTCTGTCTCTCTCTCTCTCTCTCTCTCTCTCTCTCTAGGTTTGTAATAGAGCTCTGTGAGCCCATCCAGGTGAAGCAGTTGGATATTGCTAACTTTGAACTATTCTCATCTACACCTCAAGACTTCCTCGTCTCCATCAGTGACAGGTATACCCAGTCTCTATCCAACACACACACACACACACACACACACACACACACACACACACACACACACACACACACACACACACACACACACACTCTCTCTCAACAAAAGATTCTCTCCCCTCAGGTATCCTACCAATAAGTGGGTGAAGCTGGGTACATTCCACGGCCGTGACGAGCGCACCGTCCAGAGCTTCCCATTGGACGAGCAGCTCTATGCCAAATATGTGAAGGTACCACTTCCTTTCTATCAGCAGAGTAGAGCACTAGTATGTGGAGGAGAGGGAGGGTAAATATAGCACTTTGTTTGGTCTTCATTTGAACCCATACAATACATGAATTATTCACTCACTCACACACTCACGCACTGTGACATAGGTTGAGCTATGTTGTGTACTAAGCTGGGTGCCCTCATGACTTCATGGTAAGTTGACCATGCCATCAACATGAGACAGGGGACTGTTGTAACTCTCTGTGTGTGTGTGTGTGTGTGTGTGTGTGCATCAGTGACAGATCTGGGTTTGTCAGGACTAAGGAAGGGTTAACAATGATCCAACACATTCAGGAGATTATTGCGTTAAGGAAATGGGATCGTTTTCCTCAACAAGACCATATTATATACATGTATTTTCTGCATTCATCCGTTATGATCCTTCTTCCTCTATGGTATTATGCTTTAGTTAGCTCTCTCTCCTTCCTCTTCCATTGCTTTAGTGTTTACCGCTCTGTGTTCAGAATGGTAGTTTGATACGGCAGCCAGGTCACAATCCTTCTCACCTGGTAAATGTGTCTTTTCATGTGGGTTTTGATTTGGTCCAATATGTTCTCTTGCTAAATGATGGGATTTTATGACACAAGCCCTTGTGTGACTAGCAAGGCCTGCCGGGGCGAGCAGCTTGGTGGGGTTGGCGTTAAGAGAATGAGTACAGTGGTGTAAACCTGTTATGTCTTGTTCTGATGTCTCTTGTCTGTCCAGTCGTCGTCTGTCTGTGTCTGTCCTTGTGCTTGTCTTTTAACCCTCTGAGAGCTGCAGCTACCCATTTTTATTTATTTATTTTCTCGAGGGGGCGGGGGGGGGGGGGGGGCTTTAGGGGGAATACAAGGTCAATGTGGATATCACATATAAGTGTTCTACACCATCTGGAAGCTGTGAACCTGACGAGTGTTTTCTGATGCAGCTTAGCACCGTGCCAAGTTTTTCATGGTCATAAATTATGTTTTGATTTGTGCCTATTCAAATTTTGAAAGTGTACAAGGGCTGGGGACTCTGTGGCTATTTCCAAGCTCAATTATGTATAATGAATTGCTTCAGCATGTTTTGAGCCCCTGAAGACTCTGCATATTCATACTGTGATTTAGTATCAATAACCTTTCTGCAAGAAAATGTTTTTCTTTTTTTTTGCACTAAATGACTCAGGAAACCGACGGTACATCTAGACAAACCATACACCTTCCTGTTAGCCCAGATCTCTAGTTTATGGGTGTACGGTTTCATGGTGCTGTGAATAACAGAGAGGGCACGATAGATCATTTCATACAGTGAGGTCACATAAAATAAAATAAAATAAATAAATATATATATATAGAGTTACTGTGACCCACATCATCATACATGAATGCATTTGTGCCCTTTGGAATAAATTCCAATTGCATAAACCGGGCGTGGATGTAAAGGTGAGAGGCTTGCGGTTCCATTCAGCCCATTCACATTCTATAACTATCTTGTGCTGCTACAGCTTCTGAACCATGGTCAAGTCTTGTCGGTCTTGGAGGGTTAAACTGCTCATAGAAAAACAACAAAAAGCAACGACAACAAAATTTGCCCAAACTGTAAACTGATGCTTGACTTGCTTGTGGCATGAATCAACCTTTTTACTGATTTCTTTCTCTTTTTTCTCTCACTCTCTCTTTCTCTCTCTCTCTCTCTCTCTCTCTCTCTCTCTCTCTCTCTCTCTCTCTCTCTCTCTCTCTCTCTCTCTCTCTCTCTCTCTCTCTCTCTCTCTCGTCTTCTTGCATCAGATGTTCATCAAGTACATAAAGGTTAGCACCCTTCTCTCTTGGTTAGCTCTTAAGATGTGCAGTGATGATCACATGTTGTATTCAATGGGGGAGTGTTGGTGGCAGAGCAAAGATATCGTTTAATGCATGTGGAAATACATTTCACTAGCAGCCAGTAGAGCACACATAAAATTACACTGTCAACCGCAGAATGGGACCTATCTCAAACCATGCCCTCTCCTCTTGATGAACTCTGTCCGAGTTGTGATTGGAGGATCAAGAAAAGAGGGTGGGTTTGAGGTACGTCATATTAAATGGATAGAAAGGGCCTTTCCTATTCGATCATGGTGATTTCCTTTTGGTACACCTAAGATGGCTGCCATAGAATGTTTATAGTCAAGTTAGACCGCGCTCACAAGTTCTCACACTGGGTGCTGCAATCCCATAAAGTTCAGTATATCAAAAAGCAGGGTAGCCGGATCAGCACTCTCAGGTTCAATGTTTTTAATGGCAGCCTGAATAGATAGCAGACATGTTTCGGACAATGTACTTCTTCAGTGATATGGCTAGCCATATGATCAGCCACATGATCAGCCATATCACTGAAGAAGGACATTGTCCGAAACATGTCTGCTATCTATTCAGGCTGCCATTAAAAACATTGAACCTGAGAGTGCTGATCCGGCTACCCTGCTTTTTGATATACTGCCATAGAATGTTGTCATGGAAACGAACAGTGTAGGACATGTAGACACGACTGCCTCTGGGTTTTGTCTTCACCCTGGAAACACATCATGACAACAAACCATGACAACATTATCAAACTATACTTCTATGGCCGCCATCATAAATGTACCACCAAAATTCCAAGTACTGTATGTAGGTTTGAATGGGGAATGGCCACTCTACCAATTTAATTTCTATGCTGTTGACACTTGGCAATTCCACTAGTATTAATTCACCCAATTTTGATAAAGTAATGTGTTTGTGTCTAAATAACACATGGCTGAATTGATCACTTTCCCAGCTTCTGAATGATGCTTCAGTTTGAACCGTTCCCTCTTTGTTCCTGTGCAGGTGGAGCTCCTCTCGCACTTTGGATCAGAACACTTCTGCCCCCTCAGTCTCATCAGGTAAGAGAGGAGCCTGAGCCCAGAACCATGTCTGCACCCAGAACCATGTCTCCACCCAGAACCATGTCTCCACCCAGAACCATGTCTCCACCCAGAACCATATCTGCACCCAGAACCATGTCTCCACCCAGAACCATGTCTCCACCCACAGCCATGTCTGCACTCTGCACCCACAGCCATGTCTGCACCGAGAACCATGTCTCCACCCAGAACCATGTCTGCACTCTGCACCCACAGCCATGTCTGCACCCAGAACCATGGGTGCCGTTTCACTAGATCAGTGCCTTCCAGCCCATTTTAGCAGTCAATGCTTAAAAAGAATATTTTACACATTGCCCTGATTTCTGATATTCAGTCTTGTCATCAATAACGTCTGTGCACCCCGGTCTTCCAAAGACATGTAGGTCTGGATTAAGCTCAGACAGATATCTGTATGTGCCTTTTAAAAACATAGTTGTTGGAATCCGTGTTTGGATTGGTAATACGATGATAATAGGTCCTCAATAGTTTTTAACTACAATATCAGGTTGACTCAGACATTGCGTGTCTGATGCCATGAACTTGACGTCTGGACCAATCACAGTACACCTATGTCCCTCGTGGTTCCCCTGGGCTGGGAGAGTACCTTCCCTGAATTAGGAGCTAAGAAAAAGTCCCTCAACACACAGTTCCTGCAGCACGGACACTAAACAGAGGAGTAGTTCCTCCAATAGTACTACACTATACTAGAATTATGAAAAATGACCTCCGGTTCCGAAAGCGGCATTCTATAAGGGGTGTGCTGTAGGTCCGGAGAATTTCCAGGAAATGCTTTGTTGTTGTGGAGCTCAGCCAGACTTGACTTGGCTCTAGGCTGGAGATACTGGAGACTTGTTTCCTGGAAGGCAGAACACGCTCAATGCTCCCCTCAGTTTCTGCAATCCCACACTTTTACATGCTAGCACAAACACACTCACAAATATACTTCCTCTCGCTCGCTCTCTCCTATCTCTCTCCTATCTCTCTTATCTCTCTCCTATCTCTCTCCTATCTCTCTCCTATCTCCTATCTCTCTCCTATCTCTCCTATCTCTCTCTCCCTCCTATCTTTCTCTCCTCTCTTTTTTCTTTTCTCTCTCACACACACTCTTACTCTTTCTTTGCTTTATATCTGTCCTCTCTGTCTACCTCACACACACACACACACACACACACACACACACACACACACACACACACACACACGCACACACTTTTCATTTATTTTCTCTCTCTCACTCTCTCTCTACCTCTCTCTCTCTACCTCTCCCGATACCTCTCTGTGTGGACCTTGGCAGCACACACACCCATCACTCACAGGATCTGGGTTCTGGGGCCCAGACGTGGGGGTTGGCTGTAGTGTACATCAGCCTGTGCCTCGTATAGCGCTCTGCCCCTGCATACTGTTCCTCAGATACACACACCCACACACGCATTCTCAGAGGCCCTGTGTGGCTCCTCCTGACGTGCAGCTGCCCTGCAGGGCTGGACGCCTCCTCGCATGAACCACACTGTGTAGTCGGAGCATCTAGGTTATCTAGGTCAACACAAAGAGAGGAGAGCTGAGCTAAATAGTGTTGTTAAAGGGGCACTTCACCCAAAAAACAATGCAGAGAGTGAATTAGTTTGAATATGGCCACCAGGGATGTCATCGGGGACATTGAATCCTTGTGTTGTGTTAATTCCAGCTCAATTAAATGATAATGTAGCAGTCCCTATAAGGTAACGGTTTTGCTATTTTCTTCATTTATATCATTTCATGGTGCTGTAATTAACACAACACAAGGATTCAATGTCCCCGATGACATCACTGGTGGCCATATTTAAACCCATTCACTCTCAATAACTGTCGGAAACTAAATTAATGTGTGCAAAACTGTGAGATTTTGTGCAAAATAAATCTGCTTTGTCTTTGGTGAAGTGCCCCTTTAATGATTCTGTTGTCCCATACAGTCTTTATCTGGTAGTCGGCATGTTTCAACAAATTTCCGAATTTCCCCAAGGGGATTAATAAAGTTCATCCTTATCCTTATCTACCAACCTATAGAACTCATTCCACTGCAGCCCAGTGATTCTCCTGTTTAGTTGGATGTACTCTTTTACCTCTCACATACACACACACACACACACACACACACACACACACACACACACACACACACACACATACTAGAATTGTTGTCGAGGACTTTAGCATAATGTTTATGAAGAGGTCATAGTACAGAATCTATTGCTGCTATGCTGTGCAGATAAGTCCTTAGAGGGGCTCTCCCAGGGCGGGGACTGGTTTACAGTACATTAGATAATAATGGAGAACACGGTGTCTTCATCTACGTGTTCATCTCATGATGTAAGGGGGCACTAGGCATGTGCATGCATTAGGGGTGTAACGGTACACAAAAACCACGGCTCGGTACATACCTCGGTTTTGAAGTCACGTTTCGGTACGGGTTTTCGGTACAGTGGGGGAAAGTTTTAAGTTTATTTATTTGGCTTTCCATGTTCCACTCAGGGGTGATGCAGTAACTGTTAAGTAGGGCTGTCAATTAATATTCTATATTCAAATTAGTAATCGACTTGTTAAAAAAAAATATATATATAAAAATATATATTAGATTGTGGGCGTGGGGGGCGCCCCAGTGGCGAACCACATAGCGCGCTCAGCCGCGACACGGGTGACCCGGGTTCGATTCCCGAATCCGTCGTTATTTCCCGAATGTCTTCCCCCACTCTGTCTCCCATTTCTCCTCTGTCTCTCCCTACTGGACTGCCCAGTAGTAATAAAGCGATAAAACGCCAAAAAATAAATCTTTAAAAAAAAGATTGTGGGCGTGGGCCTGAATGCACAAATGACGGATAGGAGACACATGACGTCATTGAACTGAATACAACAACAACCGCGACCACCATCCCTCAGGGTAAAATGTTATTGAATAGAGAAAGAAGCGTCATGCAGGTCCCTAATGGTAAATACTACTTCCTCTTTCATGCCAAGGAAAATATATAAATTCATGTTTATCACACTTTGTTTGGAGGCGTGTTGCTGTGTATGGATGTCCATTCTATATGCCCAAAACTCATTAATTTGATCTCCGAGAGACGGCCCCTGCTCAATCTAGCACCAATCCTCCTCACGCACTGAGGGAGAGGGTGTGTGTGTGTGCGTGTGCGCGCTCGCTTTCGCCACACTGAGGCTATGCTAAATTACAGGTAATCTCTGTGTTGTGCGTGGGCTGAACGAACATCCAAGCACAAGTTATATTTTGCGCAAGTTATATTTTGGGAAGGGGTGAACTTGGAGTTTTGAATTAAATTCAGCACGCAAAAAAAAAAGTGCGCATTCCGTTGGTGGATAACGTACCGTTGCATTCGTTCGGTACACAGCACATACTGAACCGAAGGTCCAGTACTGACACGGTTCAGGATATGTGTACCTTTACACCTGTAAGGGACCAAGCAGCCAGACAAGGAGGACACAGTGGTTTTGGCAAAAAATAAGGGTTTTATTTTACCCATTTCAAAAACAGCCAAAGAATAAGGGTTTTATTTACCCATGCAAATACATAATTTAAATATAACATAAATGGTCCAACAACACCCCTAGCATGCATGTGCATTTTGAAAGTGTTGTGATTTAATGATGGAAGCAGATATGTTGTTTTGGATATATACAGTATGTACTCTACTGTATGTAACTGTTTGTGTGTGTGTTCTCTGCAGGGTGTTTGGCACCAGTATGGTGGAGGAGTATGAGGAGATAGCAGACTCCCAGTATCTCTCGGAGAGACTGGACTACCTGGACGAGGACTATGGTAAGATCAGATGATGGCCTGTCTGGTTCTAACTGGTAAAGCCGTCCGTCTTACTTTTTGCCCTCTCTGAATAAGGGCTTATTGAATGAGTTGTTCTTGCAGCCAGTCCTAACACTGGGTGTCTCTTTCTGCTCAGACTACCCACCTGGCTACCAACACCCTGAGGACGAAGCAGCCAAGAACCTCCTGGGCTCAGCTACAAGTAGGAACCACACACACACACAAAATATCGCACACACACAAAATATCGCACACAAATTAACTGGAAGACAACAAAGGCATATTTTAGATAGAGGTGCACTGATAGTGATCTGTAGTGTCGGTATCGGTGCAGATCTGGTTTCTAAGTGGTGGTAAACGGATGGGCAGATGACGCTGCCGTGGGCCTGGAACTGCCATAACAATCCTTTCAGTATCATACAAAACTTGCCCATCGTGGGGAAACATGTGTCTGTATTGTGCGGAGTATCTGAGGTCAGTGAAGATTTTTTAAACCCAAAAGACGTAATCCTTCCTTAGAAATCAATGGCATTGGTGCCCCTCCGAAATAGATGTGATGTGATGCCGCTACTGGTTCATCATTAAGTCCGTCATACCTTACTATATACTGTACGGTGGTGAGTTTATCTGCTGAGCTGGGGTTTAAACTGTATTTCTGTGTATTTCACTGAGACAGAAGACACCGGGGACTTGTTTCCTGGAAGGCCAAAAAAGTGCTCAATGTTCCCTCGTTTCTCCATTTACCACATGGCTTCACATTCGCGCAAAAACACACCCACTAATATGCTGCCTGCCTGCCTCTCTCTCTCTCTCCTTTCTCTCTCTCTCTCTCTCTCTCTCTCTCTCTCTCTCTCTCTCTCTCTCTAATATATATACACACACACACACAGACACACACACAGATACCTCTGTTTCTCTTCATTGAGTAAGGGAGGGACCAGTATGACACAGGGCATGCAGTTTGATTGGCTAAGAAACATCACTCCTTCCCCCCCACACCCACCCACTCTGGGCTCAGTCATAACTCATGGCTTGCCAGAAGAACACAAGCAGAGCCATAGAGTCAGCTTGGCCCTCTGCAGTGAGGCGGGCAGGTGGGCTCAGAGAGGGAAGGAAGGAGGGAGAGAGGAGAGGAAGTGAAGAAAGGAGATCACAGAGAGTCATGGCTAGAGGGCATCCAGATACCTGATGTTCAGTATCGTTGGTTGAACTTAAATCGGTTATCACAATAAAACATTTTCCATCAGTATTTTGGGTAAGAGGTTGGCAGGACGTCTGTAGTGAGCTTAGGGTTAAGGTAAGGGGTTGGCAGGACGTCTGTAGTGAGCTTAGGGTTAAGGTAAGGGGTTGGCAGGACGTCTGTAGTGAGCTTAGGGTTAAGGTAAGGGGTTGGCAGGACGTCTGTAGTGAGCTTTAATAGGGTTAAGGTAAGGGGTTGGCAGGACGTCTGTAGTGAGGTTAAGGTAAGGGGTTGGCAGGACGTCTGTAGTGAGCTTTAATAGGGTTAAGGTAAGGGGTTGGCAGGACGTCTGTAGTGAGGTTAAGGTAAGGGGTTGGCAGGACGTCTGTAGTGAGGTTAAGGTAAGGGGTTGGCAGGACGTCTAGTGAGGTTAAGGTAAGGGGTTGGCAGGACGTCTGTAGTGAGGTTAAGGTAAGGGGTTGGCAGGACGTCTGTAGTGAGGTTAAGGTAAGGGGTTGGCAGGACGTCTGTAGTGAGGTTAAGGTAAGGGGTTGGCAGGACGTCTGTAGTGAGGTTAAGGTAAGGGGTTGGCAGGACGTCTGTAGTGAGGTTAAGGTAAGGGGTTGGGTTCATAAACAACTTTTTACGTGAATATTCTAAAGAGGTGAAGATCTCGTCTAGCCGTGACCATCTGAGAGAGAAGGGCCAAGAGGCCCGTGCAGCTGCATGGTAGAGCCTGGCACCAACACTGCCAGGGGCTCAAACCACACTGAAATAATATGCACTTGTGGTTCTGTAAAACCCTATCAATAAAACAGTCAACCTAACGGCACTATACCCTGCTGTGGTGCGGAGGTATCTGCAGTGTGGTAGAAGGAGGAGAGGAGGAGGTGGTGGAGAGAGGAATGCCAAGGCCTGTTTATAGCTGGCTGTTTGGCCTCAGGCTGCTGCCTGCCTGCATTCTTACCAGACTTACCAGTAAACCTCTGTGTTGTATTATAACAGTGTGTGTGTATGTGTGCCTGTGTGTGCCTCCTACCTGCAGATGCCATCTTGAACATGGTGAACAACATAGCTGCCAATGTGCTGGGGGGCAAGCCCGAGCTGGAGGGAGGAGTCCACAGAGAAGGTACTTGTTTCTCTTTATCCCCCTCGTCCCTCTTCGTCCTCTTCTTTCACCCTATTTCACCTTTTCTCTCCGGTCTTTCTCCCTCGAGGCCAGACACCCACCACACTGCTCATACTGAATGTGTTTTAGTAGCACCAGTTAAATCCACGTTTCGGCACAACGCATTCATATGTTTCCATCGTATCCATTTCAGGTGTACAATCCCACATATGAGATTAAGATATTTCCTTTATTGATCCCCTTGGGGCAATTCGGGCAGCAGCATGGGGGGGGGGGGGGGTACAGGTATGGGCTTGGTAATAGTAGAAGACATAAATATAGGCAATAAAACTGTAGTAAAGATAAAAATAAGCAGTGTAAACAATATAATTTACTCTGAATATAAGAATATGAGCAAGTAAGCAGTGTAATCGAAGGTGCAGATGAGGGTCTGTACTGTATGCCCTATCAGTTATATTATATGTTACAATAAATATGGGCAATAAACACTTCTGAATATATACTATGAGTAAGTAAACTATACACTATACACAGGTGCAGTATACATAAGGTACCCTAACTGGCATGATATACATTATACATTGTAGTCCGTGCAACTACAATTATGAGAACTGAACATTCTAACAACAATGTCCTGGCTACTGACTAATTGAAAACTATAGACTGGTACTATGTCAAACATAGTTGTACCTGAAACGGTTAATTGTTTTACTGATCAATGCTTTGGTAATCAATTCAGACTAGATTTCTGCCACCAAAAAGCTGTTGGAAGTGGGGGCTGAGGTGCGATCACTGCGTCTGTCCTGCGAAATGTGACGCTTCGTACCGTTAACGTTCGTTACGAGCGCTTTGTGTTTTAATGAACGCTGTGGTTTAATTCACGAATGTTGTTCTCCCCCGCAGCCATTTGGTCTCAGTGAGTGCTGTCTTTGCAACGTCTCAGCCAGATCTAATCCTCAGATCTCATCACTTTCGCACACACACAAATGTGTCTCTCTCTCCTGGTGATCAACCATAGAGAACTGAATGTGCTGTACGATGATCATTTAAAAGCCAAAGGAACTCTGGGGTGCGCAAGTCGCAGTGCTGTGCCTAGTTATACATTTTAGTTGTACCACCTCCAGAAATGGTTGCACAACGAAAGCTCTAGAGCCCTGCTGCTACTATCAGTCAGAAGCCAGGAGCAGTTTCCTAGTTTCCAGCCGAGTCTCTCTCTCTCTCAGTTGGTCTCCCACAGCGGGGTATTTTAATCATGCCACACTGTCAACATGGAGAGTCTCTGTTGGCAGGGATTTGCGGGCCAGACATCTCTAAACAGTACGTTCAGATAAGCTCCAGAAGTGGACGTCTGTTGCTATGAATGAATGAATGAAAACTTTATTAACGGATTGCAGAATGGGTACAGTACAGTACAGTACAGCTCAATACATACAATTGTTAAGGGGATGCAGACCAGAGAAAGACTTTCGTCTTGTTTACATCAGGGTCTCCCATTTTCAAATCATTGGAGGTGGTTGGGTGGGGGGGGGGGGGGGGGGGTGGGGGGGTTGGGGGGACACACTGTATCACTGTACAAGCAAAACTGTACATTGGAATATTGACAAGACCATACTTGGTAATTTACTGTACATTGGAGGGGGTTGTGTTAGGACATTTATTTACATGGGCCAGTTTCGAATTGCAGTCTCCCGTAGGTCTTTTTTTAGAGTGTTTTTGAAAGTGGGTAGTGATTCACATTCCTTTACAGCTTTGGGTAGGGCGTTCCACATTGATGTGGCATAATTGCGAAACGTGTTTAGTCCCTTGTTTGAGCCGAATATGGGTTTAACATGATTTGTGGAGCTCCCTCTGGTGTTGTGATCGTGGTATTCACTGACCTTTGGGAAGTATTTTGACATGTACATGGGTACCTTGGTCGTGTAGTGTATCTTGTAGACCAGGCCCATTGCAAGTTGCTGTACTCTGTCGTCTACTCTAAGCCATCCTAGGTTGTCAAAGTGGGCAGGGGTGAGGTGGGTTCTAGGAGTAAGGTCAAGCAGTAGTCCGACCAGTTTGTTTTGAGATGTTTGTAATTTTGTTTTTAGCGAGCATAGTCGTAGTACCCTTGAATGAGTGGTCCTGCCAGAGTCTTCAGGGTATTCTTGTTTACCCGTGAGGAGATCCGGTACAAGAATCGAGTTCGTTTGTTGACTTTTTTTATTACATTGGATGCCATTTTGTCACAGGAAAGATTTGCCTCTAGGATGGAACCCAGGTAGGTAATATCTTCTTTCCTTGTGACAATATTGTCACCCACTGTAACTGAGAAGCCGTCGGTCTTGCGGAGTTTGTTATTTGAACCGAAGAGAATGGACTGTTTTGCCCATGTGTAGTGATAGTTTGTTATCAGCGAGCCATATGCAGATTTTGCCTAGTTCTGAGCTGAGGGTTTTTTCAACCTGTAACTTGTTCTTGTCAGAGACCAGCAGGGCTGAGTCGTCCGCAAACAGGAACAAGTTGCAGTCACAAGCTGACGACATGTCATTTGCATAAATTAGGAACAGTAGCGGACCTAGTATGCTTCCTTGTGGAACACCACAGCTTACTGTGAGGGGGGGGGATAGGGTACCGTTTACCTCCACCATCTGCTCTCTCCCCTCCAGGTAGGATTGCATCCAGCTCACTGATTGACAAGCTAAAAGCAATTGGTTTTGATAGTCTATCAGAATGGTGTGATTGACAGTGTCGAAGGCCTTTTGTAGGTCCAGCACGACCATGCCGCATTGCCGCAGTATTTGCCCGCGTCCACCTCTTGTTTGATGTGGTCGTTTAAATAGAGAAGGCATGTGTCAGTGGAGTGGGATCTTCTGAAGCCAGATTGGAATTCGTAGATTAGATTTTTTTCCGCAAGGTATTTTTCGACCTGTTCGTATACAATTTTTTCCATGACTTTCGAGATGGAGGTAAGGATAGAAACAGGGCGGTAGTTGCCTGGGTCTAATTTACTGCCTTTTTTGTGCAGGGGTGTTACTCTCGCAATTTTGAAGTCCTTGGGGACGTGTCCCTGTTTTATGGAGAGGTTTATTATGTGTGTGATGACTGGGGTGATGGCGGCTGCTGAGTCTCTGAGGAATTTGGAGGGGATGTTGTCATGGCCAGTGGCCTTGTTAGGTTGGAGGGCGCTCAGTTTTTTTAGTACCTCATCTGTGGTTACCATTTCCAGTTTGAAGTTGTCTTTGTGGACCCCTAGGTTCTTGTAGTATACTACTATGTGTTCTACCCCATAATGCCCTGAGTGGGAGGGTAGTTTGTTTACCAGTGTTGTGGCTATGTTTGTGAAGAAACTGTTTAAGTAATTGGCTACATCCAGCTTGTCTGTGATGAGCGTGATCCGTCTTTATGTTTATGTTTGAGAATCTGGTTTTAAGTTTTTTACTGCAGCCTAGTTGGTTATTGAGTAATTTCCAAAGTTCACGTGGTTTGTTTTTGTTTTCCTCGGTTTTGTCGTTGATGATTTTTTTTATTTTTTGCTGTTTTGATCATGGAGTTTACGTAATTTCTTAGTCTGTTTCTTTCTAGTTTGAGTTCAGTCAAATACAGGCTATAATACAGGCGAAACAGTTGGTATAAGCATGTACATATACGTGTAATAAAACACCAATAAGTATATGCAATAGCTCAGTCCTGAGTTAGACTGTGCCTGTTGACCAAATTCCAATACAGTGTTGAGCCAGCTGTGTTTGTTGACAGACTCGGTTCCAAACTAAATAGCCAATCTAAGTGATCAAACACAGTAATAATTATGTTGCTTGTACAAGGTACTGGATACACTCTCTCTCGCTCCCTCTCTCGCTCCCTCTCTCGCTCCCTCTCTCGCTCCCTCTCGCTCCCTCTTGCTCCCTCTCTCCCTCCCTCCGTCTATCTCTCTCACTTTCGCTTACTTGCTCTCTTTCTCTCTCTTTCGTTTGCTCTCTCTTTCCACCAGTGCCCAGCACGCATTTATATTCACACTGCTAACAACATTTGGCCATATGCGACCCAGACCACCTCCGAATGTGGTCTGAGTGATCAGATCTCAGATCAGATCCCAGTGCGTTCACACACCTGGAATTCGAGTTGGTCAGTTGGCGTCAGACCACTGAGATCTGATTTTAATGCCAGGTGTGAACAGGGCCTACTCACATGCTGTCTTCTTCCAATCAGAGCACGGATTAGCACTACCCTGCCCACACTGATGCACTGGAAAAACTCTGGTGCAAGGACTTGATGATGTGTGATAGAGAGGAGACCTGTGAATCCACTATATCTATATCGTTATCTCGATCTTAGCTTGATGGATCGAAGCACAGACAAACACACATGGACACAGCAGCAACGTTACGAATTTCCCTCGGGATGAATAAAGTATTTCTATTCTATTCTGTTATAGTGTTGTCACGATACTGGAATTTCGACTTCGATACGATACCTTGAAAAGTATCGATATTATCGATATTTTCGATAAAAAAAAAAAAAAAAAAAATATATATATATATATATATATTTTTTTAACAAATTTTGCTTTTGTTGCTGGTTGATTCTCCTCAGCTTCTCTCTGGTACTATAAGAGAAGATAAATATAACACTTTTAAAACCCTTTGTTTATCTTTAGATCACACATTTAAAAATAACTGTTTATCTCACTTCAATAATTTTTATTGCAGAAAATGGTTTTTTCTCAAGCAGACAGATGTAAACACTGTAATCTGTGTTGCATGTACCTGACAAACTGAACTGTTATTACAGTCATATTCCGACTTAACTGAATGCACATGTGTGTGTGTGGACTACTGTACTATTACAGGTATTGAAATGAACAATGCAACTTCCTTAAAAAAAAAAAAAAAAAAAAATTATGAATAATTAAATATCGATATTTCGGGAAATGAGTATCGAAACCGTTTTAAATATTCAGAATCGATATGTATCGATTTTTCGATATTTTTGACAACACTATTCTGTTATAATGTTACTAATTGTTAGAAGCTCATAAATCATTAACGATAGTTCCCTGTAGGTAACGTTATTGCTAGCTTTTAGAATCCTTTTTCATTTTTTTTATCTTTTTTTCCCCCTTCTTTTTCCGTTTTTCTCCCCTCCCAATGTTAGTCGTTATGCCAATTCCCAATCCCCCTCCTGGTCGTTGCGCACTCTACCCCCTACCGTCGTTCCGGGAGGGCGGAGACTATCGCATGCTTCCTCCGATGTGTAGCCAGCCCACCGCTTCTTTTCACCTGGCAGCGCGGACTCTCACTGGGAGAGTGTAACGTGTGGAAGGTCACACTACCTCTCCCAGATCCTCCCCTTGCTGTGCAGGCGCCCCGACCGAACTGTAGGAGTCGTTGTTTACAACGACCAGGACCCACCCTCGCCGGCTTCCCACCCGCTAACACTGCCAATTGTTAGTATGGACGGTCGGCCAAGCCGGAGGCACCACAGCTGGATTCGATCCCACTGTCTCTGTGGTGGTAGACAGACGCTTAGTCCGCTGCGCAGCCTGCGCTACCCGGCCGCCCACTTAGAATCCTTTTAACACTAATGTCAGCCCATTATCAGGATTTCCGGCACATTAGCAAATGAAACCCAAACGTTGGCTATCTTATAAATATCAAATCAATTGCTTTGCAACAGTAGTAGATTGTCAAGAGTTTACTGGGTTACCTCCCCCCCAATATAAATGTGCATTATGCTTTATTGTAACTGTGGGTTACTGTCGAGGACAAATTGCTATGCGCTAAATGCTTTAAATAACTTCCGCTGGTTAAAGGGTACATTAGGGGAGGAGAGTGAAGCTATAAAAGTGTTGCCTTCTTGGAAAGCTTTGGCCAGTGTGTACATTTCAGAGTTCTGTACACAGTAAAAGCCTTAAACAGCGTCGTAGATTTTCTAACTGTGGCTCAGCCTTTCTTTCTTTTTTTTCTTCTGCTTCCTCTTATAGCAAACCAGTCCTTTTATTCAATCTATCTTGTCCCTGTTGCCTATCCAATCCACGTCAAACACAACCTAAAGGACTGGTTCATCTACCTTGAGCAATCAATTCTGAACATTTCAAAGTGGACTTCCACACTACAAGCAGCTTCAGTTGTGATCGGTTTAACTTGAGTCACCCTTGCTGGTGTCTCCAGCCATGCAGTCTATATATAATATAGGGGCTTCAGCTTGGGGCTCATGCTCTGCATAGTTTTAACTGGTTGACTGACGATTTCAGTTCCTCCCCCTGTCTCTCTTCTGTCATGTGTGCGTGCGCTCACACACACACGGATGCATTATGTGTGCATACACACACACACACACAGATGCACATATATATGTGCGCGTGTGCACACACAGCTTTACATTTCCTTCTCTTCCTCTTTTCTCTTTGTCTCTGACTGCTGGCCTATTGTGTCAGATTGAACCCAACGTCTCTTCTTCCACGTATTGTTTAGATTAGCTGGGGCTCTGAAACTGGGTCAGTACAGTTTTAAGTGCAAACACATGCATAGCATATGTAGACTAAAGCTGTGTGCATGAGTGAGTGTTTCTGTGCCCTCTTGTGCCTCGCTGTGTCTTCTCTGAGGTATCCAGATGTTTATTTGGCTGCTGGCAGGAGGTTTTCAGTCGGGTTTGATGGAACAATGAATGCGTGTGTTCCACTCTCGTCGTGACGCCAAGCCTTATCCCTGCTTATCCCCCCCCCTAGGCGTTTGGAATCGAGACGTCTGCTCTTCCGCAATCCCCCCCTGGCCCGCATCAACGCTTACTTGTACTGTACCTTCAGATACAACGCCAAGAGAAACAATGTCTTGCTAGAGAGTTTGGTCTCAAGAGTGGCATTGTTGACATTTACAAAAACGAGACTATTTCTAAATATAACTTTAGTCAACATCTATAGGCTACAGAGCGCTCATTGCATTCTATTTAATATTCCTTGTGAAGAGATATACCTGTATTTGCTCCTGTATCACGCCTGGCGAATTTGAAGCATTTTCAAGAGCGAAGCTGCGTCTGTTCACCTCAGTTCACGCCTTTCAAGAATAGAATAGAAATACGTTATTCATCCCGAGGGAAATGTGGCACTACAAATCGCTCACAGTAAACCGTAAACATTTAGGTAGATAAAAACTTAAGTCATGAATAAGATTAAAAAAAAAAAAAAAAGCCTAAGAATAAAATATGGTCCGGGATATACATTTCCTTTGTTACATTCTAATATAAGATATACTAATATAAAATGTCCTATGTTACATTATAATATAAATTATACAGTAAAAATATCCAGAATATACAGTAAAAGTATGTAAAATTGTACTATGTCGGTCTAAAAGTAAAAGTCCAGGAAGCTAGTACTGTCACCCTGTGCTCAGTGATGTCTGATGTCGGCTTTGACCTTGTATTAATGTGCGCCGCCTCTAAATTCGTTTAGAGGTTAGGCTGCAGTTAGGCAGCTTGTTAAAGGTAAAGATCACCTGATACAGATTCATATATTATTGCTATTATTTCTCACATTATTTCCGTTTATATCCTGGGAAGTCTTTCCCTAATCTCGCAAAACACAAGAGCCAATTCCTTAGTCTGCGATGTCATCAAATGGTCGATCGGCAATAAATATGAGAACCACAGAGCCTTTGATTCCATTCAGGGTGATTTTTGTGGGCTGAATTTTCAACACCACCATTTTCAAATCTCATTTTGCTTCCAAAGCTTCAGCAAACATTCTCTGAGTCCACAAAATCAGCATTCCAATTTAATTGCGTCTCAAATATGTCGTCACAGATCAGGGTCTTGGATTCTCTGGGTTTTTGTCACGTTCATAAATATTTATTAAGTCAACCGAGACCTTCTGGGAAGTTTTGACTTTTCTTTAAGGTGAATGTTCAGTTTGAGGTCTTATGGATGGATGGAGGGAGGGAGAGAGAGGGAGAGACTAGACCGGTCTCAACTGGACTCGACCGGCTGAGACAGCGTTTCTGCCTTTCCCCCAAACATGGACTGGACAGAGCCACATAGGAGTCAGCAGAAATACATACTGCTACCAAGTGACTTCTGCATAGTTTTAAACCTATAGGTTGGAGGATGTATCGCAGTTCTGGTAGGAATTGATCTAAATAAACGTCTTTGTCTTTTGTCTTGTAGCAAATACGACTACAGAGGCCCAGAATGAGACGGAGGGAAGCGCAGAGGTTCTGCCCACGCCTACTGCAACCCCCAGCAGCTCTACCACGTAAGACGCACGCACGCACGCGCACACACACACACACACACACACACACACACACACACACACACACACACACACACACACACGCGATTAACCAGGCATGTATTGTGTATTGCATCATGCACTGCGTCCAATGGACAGTTGGGGCCTGGATTTTAGAGTCCTCACTCTCACAGGTATAGTTCTGTGGAACTACCCTTCAAGGCCTTTGTTCACACCTCCCCCCCTGTATTCTCCCCTTCCTCTCCCCCTTACCTGTTCCCCCCCCCTGCACCCTTTTCCCTGAAAGCTTAAGAGGCAAACTCACAGAATTGGAGGGAGGGGTAGAGGGGGGATTGATTGATTGACAGATTGCAGAATGGGTACAGTACAGTACAACTCAATACACACAATTTTTAAGGGGATGCAGACCAGATAAAGTCTTTCGTCTTGTTTACATCAGGGTCCATCAGGGGTGGCGGATTGGGCAGAGAAAGTCAAGTCCTCTACTGACCTTCTGATCTAAATTGTATTTGATTATTGATGCTTACATTTGTATCAACCGTGAAGATTTGACCATGCGCACGATTAACCCCTCCGGTTCCACCACATTTTATATCCACATCAATTTACATCAAGATCCAAATACTAGATGTCAAATGAGATCTCCTTTCTGACAAAACAGCAGGACTCACCGCAAGATTAACAGCAACTCATACACAGACATAACATCCTTTATGATCCTGTTCCTTAATATAATGTCTCTCTCCCTCAGATTGGACACAGGGGAGACAGGGGAGACGGCGCACCCTGCTTTCCAGGAGGAGCCCGAGGTCTCCGGCGACTCCCCTACACCTCCCACCGCCTCCCCAGAGGACGCACAGATTGTCACTCTGGTGGTGGAGGAGGAGGAAGAGGAGGAGCCCAGACAGTCCACGGTCACGCTGATGGAGGAGGAGGAGGAGGAGGAGGAAGAGAGGGAGGAGCAGATAAGGAGGGAAGCCAGGAGGAAACGGAGGGAGAGCCAGGTGTACTGTCCTCTGGCCTCCCTCTCGTCCCTCTCTCTGTCCTGCATGGCCACGCTGCCAGAGATCCTTCACCGCTGGTGCTCCGCCCGGCTGGCCAAGGAGAGGCAGCGCAGCCTCCGCCGCAGGCAGCTGAGCGCTCCCAAGCAGACACACCCAGAAACACACACCCCGGCCGTCACACACACACCCGTGCAGATCTCTGTTCCCATCCCCGTCCCCACCCCCACCCTGGAGGCCCTTCCCCTCACAGAGAAAGTTCCGGAGCCTGAGGTTCCTCCCCAGGGCCAAAACGAGGGCCAACCCCCTGCAGACGCAGCGCCGCACATGCACCCCAACGGCCACGAGCCCGACACTCACCCCCCCCCGCCTCCTATCCTCCTGGAGCCCAGCCGCACCGCCATCATCCCTCCTCACAGCTTCTCCGACACCTCCCTGACACGACCCACTCCCACCCAGGAGGAGGAGAAGCCCCTGCTCCCCATTAAAGACGCAGCGCTTGACCCCATCTCCCCTCCGGCCCTCCAGGGAGTCCCGGTCCCAGAGACGCAGGGGGCCAGCAGTGCTACCGCCACCCCCAGCCCCAGCTCCCCCCTCCCGCCTCTGGCCTCTGAGACGGCCTCCATGGACCTCCTCGTCCCCCCTGTCATGGAGCAGCCGGTTCAGCCTCTCCCCACGGCCACCAGGCCCGTAGACATGATTCCGCCTCCCACTGAACTGCCCACGGCTCCCCCACAGCCAGAGACACACGCAGACTCGGGCAGGGCGGGCGCAGAGAGCGGGGACTCTCACAGACACGACCTCCACGCTTCCCTGACACAAGGGGAGCACAGTGACTTCCTCACCCAGGCCGGAGACGACTCCGTGGATGACCTCCTCCTGAGCACCATCGGCAACGGGAACATCCACCGCACGGCTACGGACTTCTACGCGGAGCTGCAGAGCGCGGGGGACTACGGCGGCGGGGCGGCGCTGAACGGGAACGGCGGAGCGGTGCACGGCTCCAGCCAGAGGGAGAGCGTCTTCATGCGGCTCAACAACCGGATCAAGGCCCTGGAGATGAACATGAGTCTGTCCGGCAGATACCTGGAGGAGCTCAGCCAGAGGTGAAGCAGCCACTGGAAACAGTAGAGGCCTTGCATGGAATGTGTTTATGTGGTTCTCTTTCTGCCAACATGGCCGCCTGTAACTATTGGTAACCATTTTGATAAGAAAATACCCAATTTCCAACTTGTTTCTTCCAACATGGAGGAGAAATGGGGCATTCTAAACATTCTGTGAAAGGCCTCTGTTGGCATTAGAGTCAAATAGTAAAATGGGTGTCATCCCTATGACTGGTGATATTCCATGAGGTGTTTTTTTTAACACTCTTCACGTTATAAAGGAGTGGCTCATAGAGTGGGGTTTTGTTTCAATCAGGTACCGTAAGCAGATGGAGGAGATGCAGAGAGCGTTCAACAAGACCATCATCAAACTGCAGAACACCTCCCGCATCGCTGAGGAGCAGGTGTGTTGTGGCTGGACATGGCTGATGGAAGCCGATATAAGCCTGTTGATATATCGCTATCTGCAAATGTGCCGCAGATGAAGCACCGATTAGAATTCCTCACAACAATAGCAATGATAAATAAATAAAAGCCTGTGGTGTTGAAAACAGTACCAATGTTTTTTTTATTAGAACGTGATCTATTTTCTTTTGTTTTAAAAGTGTGTTGATATATCCAACATTGTTCTTATTTTAAGCATAATGCTATTTTAAGAGGGGGAAATCATTCATTTGAGTTTAAAGCAACACATTTTCTAAAGTTAAACATTGCTTTCAGTTCAATCTTTTTTGCAGCTTACACATTTACAAAATATCTATACATACTGTCTTAAAATACACATTGCTTATTGAAAATGTTAGCTCCCAACTATTGACATAGGTTTTGAATGTCTTATCGGTCAAACCCTAGTAGTGTGTATTAGTGTAATGTGATGTTGAGTGACAGTGAAGTAAGTGTTGGTCCTCTGTGTAATTTCCTCAGGACCAGAGGCAGACGGAGTCCATCCAGGTCTTACAGAGTCAACTCGAGAACGTCTCCAAACTGATGCTCAACCTCACCACTACTGTTGGCCAGCTGCAGAGAGAGGTAACAACACACTCTTAGCACAAGTTATTATTATTAATCATCTTACAGCTGCAGAGAGAGGTAACAACACACTCTTAGCACAAGTTATTATTATTATTCATCTTACAGCTGCAGAGAGAGGTAACAACACACTCTTAGCACAAGTTATTATTATTATTCATCTCACAGCTGCAGAGAGAGGTAACAACACACTCTTAGCACAAGTTATTATTATTATTCATCTCACAGCTGCAGAGAGAGGTAACAACACACTCTTAGCACAAGTTATTATTATTATTCATCTCACAGCTGCAGAGAGAGGTAACAACACACTTTTAGCACAAGTTATTATTATTGTTAATCTCACAGCTGCAGAGAGAGGTAACGACACACTTTTAGCACAAGTTATTATTATTATTATTAATCATCTTACAGCTGCAGAGAGAGGTAACGACACACTCTTAGCACAAGTTATTATTATTGTTCATCTTACAGCTGCAGAGAGGGGTAACGACACACTCTTAGTACAAGTTATTATTATTCATCTTACAGTTGCAGAGAGATAACAACACACTCTTAGTACAAGTTATTATTATTATTAATCATCTTACAGCTGCAGAGAGAGGTAACGACACACTCTTAGTACAAGTTATTATTATTATTCATCTCACAGCTGCAGAGAGAGGTAACGACACTCTACGCTAAGATCTGTACAGTATTTTACAACGCGTCTTGCCTCCCGTCTCCTCCAGGTGTCCGACCGGCAGAGTTACCTGGTGGTGTCCCTGGTTCTGTGTCTGACGCTGGGCCTGCTGCTGTGTCTACAGTGCTGCCGCAGCTCTGCTCCCAGCCCTCACATCCACCCTGCTGCCTTGCCCAAGAGCAACCACTACCCCAGCCCCAAGAGGTTGGAACATAGACACACACACACAAAACAAACCTCCTCTAATACCTATAATTAGGGCGTTCTCAGTATGGCTATTTACAAGAGCATTGTTTTAGTTTTCTGTGATATAGTGATACCCTTCCACCCAGTTTGGTTTACTGCTTGGCTTGTTGGACCACATTCACACCACCATTGTGTACTGGCTTCCTCAGTGCTACTGTACAGTGTCCTGTGGCTGGATTTGGCCTGCAGTGAGAGTACAGGCTTAAGAAGTTGACGTAAGAAAGTCGACTAATAGTTGAGGGACTTTGTTGACTTATCCGTGAGTTGATTTAATGGACAAAGCCGGTGTCAGCGATGTGCTTATAATCTTTTTCAAGAAATATGTCTTTCGCCATAGAAAAAAAAATAATGGCCAATTAACAAAAAAATCCATCACCTGGAAGACAATAGGCGTGGGAAGAGGACTAACAAGCCAACTCCAAAACCCTCCCCCAGAGGTTAAATGGGTTTGCGTAGGGCCAACAACCCTACCTGGAAAAAAAGCACGTTACTAAAGCATCTACGATAATTCAAAACCAACTCGACATGGGAAAAGAAGGGCTCCCACACAGGAGGCGCATGACGCCGTGCAGTGAAAGCCGAAAGGAAGCTGTAAGGCCGACTCCCCTCCTAACCCCCAGGAAAACCACCAGAATTGCCACATGGAACATCAGGACGATGTACGAACTAGGGAAGACAGTCCAGGTAGCACAGGAGATGAGGATCTACAACGTCTCTCTCCTTGGCTTGTGTGAGACAAGGTGGCTACAAGCAGGGCAACTGAGATTGGCATCTGGGGAGATGGTGCTCTACTCCGGTCATACAGAAGAAGGCGCCCCACACACGGAAGGGGTGGCCCTGATGCTGGCTCCGGAGGCACAGCGCTCTCTCATTGGTTGGGAACCGGTGAACCCACGAATCATCACCACCAAGTTCACCACTAAGAAGGACAACATCAGACTATCCATCATTCAGTGCTACGCGCCGACAAACGACACCGAAGAGGAGTAGAAAGACAATTTCTATGAACAACTGCAGCCCGGCTGTACTGGACGGACGGAGAGAAAAAGATATCACCATCCTCATGGGTGATTTCAACACCAAGATAGGAGCCAACAACACGGGCTACGAAGACATTATGGGCGTACATGGATTGGGGCAGATGAATGAAAATGGAGAAAGGTTTGCAGACCTGTGCTCCCTCAACCAACTGGTAATAGGAGGCAGCATCTTCCCCCACAAACGTATCCACAAGGCCACATGGAGATCTCCAGATCAAGTTACGGAGAATCAAATAGACCACATATGCATCAACAGAAAGTTCAGGAGGTCATGGCAAGATGTACGAGTCAAGAGAGGGGCAGACGTGGCATCAGACCATCATCTCGTGCTGACGATCATAAAACTACGTCTGAAGAAGTACGCCACAACCACCGGCGCAAGAACCAGATATGACGTTGGACTTCTGAGGAACAAAGAAATACAGAGTAGATTCCAGATCAGCCTTACCAATAGGTACCAGCAACTACAGGAACAGGATGAAGACACAGATGTGGACATAGAAACTCAATGGCAGCACACAAAGACGTTGTGGCTGGACACCTGCAAAGAAATATTGGGAAAGAAGAAGACAAAACACAAGGAATGGGTCTCAATGGAAACACTCCAGAAACTGAAAGAACGAAATGAGAGGAAAGAGAAACTGAACACAAGCAAAACAAGATCAGCAAAAGCAAAGGCACAGGAAGAATACACCCAAGCCAATAAGGAGGTAAAGAGTAGCATTAAGAAGGATAAAAGAGATCACATAGACAACCTAGCCAAACAAGCAGAAACAACGGCAGGGCAAGGCAACATGAAAGACCTCTATATGATCACTAGGAAGTTAGCAGGCAAGTTCCAACAGACGGACAAACCGGTAAAAGACAAACAGGGAAACCCACTTACAACAACAGAGGAGCAGCGGAGAAGATGGGCTGAACATTTCAAAGAACTACTGAACCAACCAGCCCGACAGAGCCAGCGGACATTACACCAGTGGAGAGAACACTTCCAATAAACTGTGATAAACCCAGCAAAGCAGAGATCAAAAAAGCTATTATCTCAACGAAGGACGGAAAATCTGCAGGACCAGATGAAATACCAGCAGAAGCCATCAAGGCCGACTTGAAGACTGCAGTAGATATGCT
Source organism: Notolepis coatsorum (assembly GCF_963971535.1). Classification (NCBI taxonomy): domain Eukaryota; kingdom Metazoa; phylum Chordata; class Actinopteri; order Aulopiformes; family Paralepididae; genus Notolepis; species Notolepis coatsorum. Next base: position 183,665,314 of record NC_140166.1, on the reverse strand, counting down.
TCATAGCCTCTTCACCAAGATCTGGGAGGAAGAAAAGATTCCAGAAGAATGGAAAGATGGAATCATCATCAAGCTACCAAAAAAGGGAGATCTCACCAACTGCAACAACTACAGAGGAATAATGCTTCTATCAGTACCGGGAAAAGTACTCAACAGAATTATACTGGACAGAATGAGTGTTGCTGTGGATCCCATGCTTCGAGACCAGCAGGCAGGCTTCCGGAGCAACAGATCTTGCACGGACCAGATCGCCACCCTGTGCATCATTATAGAGCAATCCATCTAATGGAACTCTCCATTATACATAAACTTCATAGACTATGAAAAAGCCTTTGACAGCGTGGATAGAGAGACTCTGTGGAAACTGCTGAGGCATTATGGTATCCCAAAGAAAATCATCTGATTCAAAACACCTATCAAGGAACATCATGCAAAGTTTTACATGCAGGCCAACTGTCAGAGTTTTGAGGTCAAGACCGGTGTGCGTCAGGGATGCCTCCTATCGCCCTTTCTCTTCCTCCTAGTCATAGACTGGATTATGAAGACCACCACAAAAGGAAAGAAAAACGGCATACAGTGGACCCTATGGACACAACTGGATGACCTCGACTTTGCTGATGACCTGGCTCTCCTGTCACACAACTACAACCAGATGCAGGACAAGACAACCAAGCTGGCAACTACATCCCTTGAGACTGGGTTGAGAATAAACAGGAAGAAAACCAACCTAATGATGAACAACACCTCTACCAACAACACAGTCACAGTAGGTGATGAATCCATACAGGAAGTCAACTCCTTCACTTACCTAGGCAGCATCTTGGATAAGAAGGGCGGCACAGATGGCGACGTCACAGCCAGAGTAGGCAAAGCCAGAGCAGCCTTCATCATTCTGAAGAACATCTGGTCCTCCAAGGACATCGCCATGACAACCAAAGTGCGGCTCTTTAATTCAAATGTAAAATCCGTCCTTCTCTACGGTTCAGAGACTTGGAGAATGACGAAAAGAACATTGCAGAAGATACAGACCTTTATAAACAGCTGTCTGAAACGCATCTTTGGAATCCGGTGGCCAAACAAAATCAAGAATGAGGAACTATGGCTGAAAGGAAGACCGGAACCAGTGGAGAAGCAGATCCTGAGACGAAAGTGGGGATGGATAGGCCACACTTTGAGGAAACCGGCTACCAGTACTACACGACAGGCCCTGACTTGGAATCCCCAGGGGAAACGGAAGAGAGGGCGGCCTAAGAACACCTGGAGGCGGGACACTGAGGCGGAGCTCAAGAGACGAGGAACTACCTGGGGGAGGCAGAAAGGACAGCCCAAAGCCGTGTTGGATGGAGAAAAGTCGTAGATGGCCTATGCTCCATTGGGAGCGATGGGCCTAAGTAAGTAAGTAAGTAACTAACAAAGTCTTGATCAATGAAGATGAAACCAAACCAATGAATGGACTAAGAGGGCCCTATTGAGTGTGTATGTGTATATACTGTATATATATATATATATATATATATATATATATAATATATATGACTTTACTGCAATTATTTTAGTTTACATTATATTAGTTTACTGCCTTATCTATCATCTCACTGCCACTTTATTGCCATTATTGTATTCTACTGCCATTATTTATTAGTTATACTTACTATGTACCACTGCTGCTAAAAAATATTTGCACTAAGTTCTCTTTTACCTCCTATATTTATTTCAATCATACATACATATTTTTTTGACACTGTTTATACTGTATATATTAGTCCTGTATAGTGTGTACATCGTGTCCCATATGTTACTTATGTTTATAGTGTCCTATATGTTACTTTATGTTTATATTAGATATTTTTTTATATACACCGTGGGAAGAGGGAAACACAATTTAATTTCTCTGTATGTCTTGCACAAGAAGCGACAATAAAGCTGACTTTTGACTTTGAAATATGTGTTCTTGTCTTCCAAGGTGTTTCTCCTCCTATGATGATATGAGTCTGAAGCGCAGGGTGTCTTCGCCACTCATTCGCTCCAAATCCTTCCAGATGGTGTCTACGGAAGGTAAGACCTCTGTCTCTCTCTCTGTCTCTCTCTCTTTTTCTCTCTCATACACACAAACACATCTCTCCCCCAACCTCCCTACTCCAATATGTTTCTTTGTCTCATCATCTCGCTCCTCCTTCCTCATCTGCCATTTGGACTGAACCCACGTTCAGATGTTCATATCCCCGTTATAGAACCACATCCACACATAGATCATATTATCACCACCAGCCTCATAAAAGTGCCTGCATCGCTGCAAAGCCATGTCTGCGTCATCAGATATCTTTATTTATCTCTCTTCTTTTTCTGTCTCCTTCCCCCTCTCTCCCACGTTGCCCTTTTTCTCTCCCGCTCTTCTTTTTATGTCTCCTTCCCTCTTTCTCTGTCTCTCTCTCACTTTTCTCTTTCTCTCTCCAACTCTTCTTTTTCTGTCTTCTCTCTCCCCCTCTCTCTCTCTCTCTCTCTCTCTCTCTCTCTCTCTCTCTCTCCCACTTTCCTATTGGCTGATATCCATGCTATGGGCAGCAGTATGAAAGCTGACACTAGGCTTTAGTACATGCAGGCCTATAGGGAGCGGCGGGCGCAAGCTCTAAAAGACCCATCACCTTTCACTCATGACACCTAAAACCTGCCCCATCCCTTCTCTCTCCCTCAATTGTGTGTGGGTGGGTGTGCGTGTGTGCTGGAGTGTGTCTGCCCTTGGAGTCTGAGAGGCGGTCATTGCCAGCTTGTTTCCATGTGCAGGCCAGATAAAGATATTAATGGAGGACAATGCTTTTGGCTGGCTCACCGGTTAGACATTTGCAAGTAGTAACAACAAATTGAGGATAAAACACTTAGCAGTGATCTGTATTAACCTTTTAATTTTAGACTAACTGAATTTAATGATATATATATATATATATTTTAATGTATGTACAATTTCTAGTTTTGCTATGTAGTCCTACTGTATGTTGTAGTTGTACTGCAGTGGGCGGGACACAGATCAGACTAACCGTGTGCTCCAACGCAGTGGGACCACTACTACTTGCAAGGTCGTTTCACGCTTTGATTACATGTTTGTGTTACCTGTTCCTCCATCCCATCATTAACCTGGCCCCTCTCTCCCCTGTTCAGTAGGTCCCGATGACTTGTACATTGTAGAACCTCTAAGGTTTTCTCCAGAGAAAAAGGTACAGTGTCCCATTTCCAACAGCTGCTGTTTGGTCCTAGAAGGCCGTCTTAGGTGCTGTGTGTGCTGGTGTCAGTCAGTCAGTCAGTCAAGTCAGTCTCGTCAGTCCTTCAGTGGGTGCAGGGCTGTGTCTCAACGCTTCCTCCCTCAAGAGACACCCGTCACGTCGGACCACGTGCGTTGTTGTTTTTGGGAATGTTTCCTTGCATCAGCAGCTATTGTTACACCATCATTACGGGCTCAACAGTAGACAACATTGCAATTTATTAAAAAAAAAAAAAAATACATTTTCAACGTAAAGAGGAAGACAATCGGAACATTAGTTGTAGCCTGCGAAGCTACAAGCGCATAAACGTGCGCACGCGGATGTTCCGCAAATCTTTACTTGTTCATAGCTTACAGTCTGTCGAGCCTGTTCTAATGTCTTGTTATCAAAATGATTAACCCATAAGCAGTCTCTTATGGAGCAAGAAGGGAGGGAAGCTTCATAGGCGTGTTGACACTCAGCCCAGCGGTCCGGCTAGTCTACTGCCACTACCAGCATGTCTGTTAACCACCTCTATGCTGACACTAGTAACTAACTATAGACTTAGAGGTCCACCACAGAACAGGGCATGAGAAGTGAGAAGAGTGGTGAATATACTGTTGTTCATGTATTCATGTCGGTGAGTGCTGTTGGTTTGTTCTGAGGCATTGACCTTTTTGAGAATCCATCATGTCCCATTGTGCTCTTCCCTGCCCATCTCTCCTCCATGTGTGAATTCATATGACACCAAATGACACATTTACTGAAAAAGAATATTGACATGTGTTTGGTTTAGTTTACATTTCAACAGCAACATTACTTGCACCAAATAATAATTCAGTGTCTGGCACAAAGGTGGTTAATGTGGCCTTATTCTATACATCTGTTTGAAGTTTATCTCTTGCATTTTTTTTGTTATTCATCATTCTCTCTCCCTCTCTCTCCCTCTCTTTGTCGTCGTGTAGAAAAAGCGCTACAAGGCGAAGTCTCTGGACAAGGTGGAGACTCTGATGGCGTCTCACCCCTCGCTCCTCAACGGGGATATCAAGTGTAACGGCTTCCAACCTTGCCTGCCTCCCCCGCCTCCTCCCCCTCCCACGCCCATCCTTCCTCCCCTCCCCCCCCCGCCCCCCGTGGAGGAGGTGTCGTCGCTCTCCTCCTGCTGCTCCTCCTTCCCCACGGAGAGCAGCAGCTGCAGCTCCTCCACCCACTCCGAGGAGTCCTACACCAGCCGCCTCCCCCCTCCCTCCCCCGTCTTCTCCTCGGGCCTGTGCAACGGCCACGCCCTGCCCCTCCCCCAGCCCCCCTCCTTTACGGCCCGTCAGGAGAAGCGCTCGGTGAAGCGGCGGAAGTCGCGGCAGACTGAGTTGCAGTTCTCCTCCGCGCCAGAGAGGGGCGCCGTGCCTGCCCTGCACCACCTGATGAAGGGAAACAACGAGATCCGTGTTGGGAACATAGCCGTCAACGGACACGTCTGAATACACACAGTGACACACACACGACACGTTACACACACGCACCTGTGTGTTCACTCGTTACAAAGCTAAGACTCTGTTGTACACGATCTTAAACTCGCACTCACACAGTACAACGACTAACATGGTAGCAGGCTCTGTGGGCACAGTGGGGGGGGGAGTGGTCTTGCCACATCTCGCAGAACCACATTTCCCATGAGCACCCGGGGTGCGACCTGGAGCTGGTCCACGGTGACAGTAGCTCAGCATCATCCACTCCTCCTTGAAGAACTTAACACCTCCTCCTCCTATCAGAAGACCTCCTTATGGTCATGTGCCTTTTCATGTGTTCTAGAGCTTTTAGTGACGAACAAAAACAATACTCACGAAATACGAAGGATTGTTGTCATTTTGTTTTGTTTTTCTTTTTTGAGAGGGGACAAAATACGACTGGGAGTGATATCTATTTGAACAAATCAAATACATTCAAGTGTGGATGAGCTGTTTTCTGCTGGACAAGCACATTGCTCCGTCACGGTTGAGCATCTGTGGCCCCATGTCCCATTGAGAGCACAGCAAGGAGTGTGCTAGCCGGGGGTGGGGGGGGGGGGGTTGAAGAGTTCCAACTCTAGTCCCCTGCTTTGACTTGGGCCTGTTAACAAGTACATTAAGCTGCTCTTCTGGATGAAACGTATCATTATGAGAGGAACTGTGCAGCAGGACAACCTACTTCTCTGTTCCCACCCCCACCTCTCGTTTCCAACTGTTCTCCATCTGATTCATTCTGTCTATTGTTCCAGTCCAACAAAACTCCAGTTGTTGTTGTTTGTGTGGGACCAGAGTGTTAACCCTTCATATACTGCAGGCCTCTTTTCTCTCCCTCCATAAGGCAGTTGACCAGTCAAGCCAAGCAACAGAGCTGAATGAAGAAACGCTATTACGTGTGCAGGTTATAGTGAGTCGCTTTGTATTTGTCCGGATTAATGTCGACTTTTTTATTTATTCTTGCCCACTTTGCCCCTCTAACACAACAGAAGCAGTTTCTAAATCCTGCTAGTTTACAATGATATGCTCACTCTGTTCAGGTAGAGGACCTCTTTTTTAAGGGTAGTTTGGGCTGGGTCCAAACACCATGCACATAAACAAAATGTCCACACACACACACACACACACAAAACATGTGAAGAGAGATTACATACTGTAAAGCTAATTTGTCTCTGGACACTCTTAACTATGAGGAGAGTTGAACTACAGTATGTTGCGCAAACCAGAGTCCAGTCCTTTTTTTTTTGTATTGTTTTCATTCACATATGAGCCAAGCTATGAAGTGACAGTTGTTTGTTGTTGTGGGTGCAGTCGAAATGCTATGGAAGAAGACAGGTGGAAGGATTTCTCCCTTTTTTTTGTGCACAGAGAAGAGTTTGTGTCAGCCTAGCTGAATGTTCTACAGTCACACACACACACACACACACACACACACACACACACACACACACACACCTGGGACCCTGCAGGGTACTGAGAGGCTGGTTTTATTTATCTATTTATTTATTTAAATGCCTCTGCAGCTGTATCACACATGAATGTACTGTCTAGCACCGGCCCTGGCCTCCAGCATTGCTGCCCTGCAGTGTCCCAGGAGTTAGTCCCATGTTACAGTGGAATAACTGTAACTCACAACCGGTACAGCCGTGCACTCGCACTCTTTTTACACACTAGCTTAGTTGTCTGTTATTTATATTTCTTGTTTTGTTGAAATTACCTGGTGGTCTAGGGTTTGCACCCGTTGAACTGACCTCTCTCCGTTAGACATTTGGGTCATGCGTGTCGGCGCTGTCCTGCGACGGCTTTATAAGATACAGTAGCAGTCATGTTTTATTAACCGCTACAAGCCTCTGAAGTTTGAGGATTTTTTAAAACTGCTTCTTTTGTTGTTTTTCAGACCCATTTTGGAGGGGGGGGGGGGCTGGGAGTACCGGCAAAGGAGAACGGGGCTAAAGAATTTATTTAGATGAGTGTGTTTGTGCATCGTCGTCTTCGTCAGTCGTTGTTTTTGTATCTTGCTGTTTTAGGATGACTGATTTCATGAGGTCCTCTCATTATAGCCAGAGGATGGGAACATGCTTGACCTGAAAATAATTATTTAAGAGATATTTACCAGTGCTGTCAATGTTATGAGAAGTTGCGTGTCGAATGGGGATATTTATGCTTCTCAGAATGAAGAGAATAGGTCTGTGTGTATGTTATGTACGTATATAGAGAATCAATCTGTATGTAGGTAGGTAGACATGTCTGTTTTTGCGTGTGATTTCTGACTGGCACCATGCTTGGTTTGACTTGACAATTGACTGCCTTAAGAGGGAGACGGTCATCTCTCTGCCATCTTAAAACCAAACTCCACACACTCCCGTTTTAGAACTGAATTACCTCTAAGGACCATCTCCACGGTCCTTCCTCTCTTCTAACGCATCTATATTGTACATTCATGTCCACCTCAGACCCTTCTGATCCCAACGCAACGCACGCACTTCAAGGCGCTCGCTGCGTCTGTGGAAAGAACAGTTTTTTTTAACCACTCGTTCCACTTGCCCGTTCTAAGAATTGAAAGTTATTTGTTGGACCACGCCCCGCTGGCCCTGCTAGCCCTTTATCTGTGTCTCTTCACTTTCACTTATTCACTGTCTCACTTAACCTGTTTTTATTTTTTTCATTTACTGTAAGTTTTTCCCACCCACCTGAGTGAAGGTTGTTTCTGAAGAGGAGCAGGACGTACATAAGTTGATCTTCGTGAATAAAGGGAACGTACAGTAGCAAGGTCGGGTACGGATCGGAACGCAATGTTTTAATGTGATTCTCTTTATGTTCCACGAGACCCAGCGAATCATGACTATTTCTTTTTGTACTTTTTTTGTTTTTTTGAATGTGTATGAACTCATGTATGTATGCGAGTGTGTAAACTTGTATGCATGCAAGATTGTTTCCTTGTTATTATCCTGTTTGTGTGCGTATGTGTGTGTTTGTGTATAATGAGAGAGACTACTTTTAATCTACTTATCCCATAAAACACAGTGAATAGGGAGATTGCCCCTTGGTGAGAAATCCTAGGAGCTCAGTGTGCACTTTGTATAACTCCTCATGCCTTTTCTACCCTGTATGTCAAAGTGCTTATCTTTCTTGTTTCTCTCTTTTTTTTTTCTTTTCTTTTTTTCTCCCTCTTATCTGATGACGCGAAGGAAGATCTGTCTGCACAGTATTCTGAGCAGGAGTGTAACTACAAACACTGTAGTGCCATTAGAAACTGTGAATTTCTAAATAAAGCATTTTTTGTTGTCTTCTTTGATTTTGTTGTCCGCTGTTAGTCTGTCCAACCAAGATGGTGGATGAGCTGCTGATGTTTGGAAAAGAACATCATGGCAAAAACGCAGGGAAGGAAAACTGGTGACACTTAAAGGGACACTTCACCAAAAAAACCAGCTGGTTTATTTTTCACCTAATCTCCCACATCCAAACAACTAAAAAAAAGATTTCACACATTCATTTAGTTTGACATTTATTGAGAATGAATGATTCTGAAATATGCCCACCACTAACAATTGCAGCTCAATTAAATGATAAGGTAGTAGTCCCTATAAGACAATGTATTGCTCATCTACATCATCTCATGGTGCTGTAATTAACACAACACAATGATTCAGTGTCCCTGATGACATCACTGGTGGCCAGTTTTTTTTTATGTGAGAGATTGGGCAAAATTACTCTGCATAGTTTTTTAGTCTAGTGCCCCTTTTAACACAATCTGCGCCAAGAACGAGTTAACTCGCTAAGAGGGCAATTTCATGTATGCACGAGGAGATATAATAATGATAATCTAGCGTTGATTTCAGGATGATTAGATAATCAGCCGAAAAATTACAACGTGATGACTGGATTACACTAAAATTCCTTTTTCTCTTTTCCTGGAATTACTCAGAATCACCCAAACCATACTCTTATTCAAAACGGTATAAAACGGAAATGTACGGATGAAAAAACAATCTGTTTTGTGCATGTTGACTGGAAGCAACTCACTGACAATCAACGGGTGTATTAGACCCATAGCTATAATATAAGATATATTTTAAGCACTCGCAAATGTCGCAGTCTAAAACTATATCCATTGAATAAAGAGCTGGCACTGAAGGGGGATCAGCGCCCCCTGCTGCTGGCGGTCAATGTGTTAACGGGTAGATTCAAAATCATGGCTGGGCAAAATTAGAAGGGTGACACTATAAAACTAGATTGAACACATCTGGTCTACATTATTGTTGTATTGTCTTACCATATTTGAGTTACTGTGTGGAGATATGGGGGAATGCATACATAAGCACTTTAAAACCATTAATTACACTACAGAAAAAAGCTATGAGTTGTACACAAGGTCGGATTTCGGGATCACACAAATAACTTGTTCTTAAAGTAAAATGCCAGCTAATGGACTTATTCACATTTAAACTGGCACAGATAATGTATCGAGCAAAGACTCAAGAACTCCCAGGTAACATTAAAAAAGTAGTTATAGAGGGATAAGGGATATAATTTGAGAGGTAACTGCAACTTTGATAAGCGTTATGCTCGCACCAATCTCAGGAGCTAGAAGATAAAATGAAGGAAAGCTGAAATATTGCTCTATTTAAAAATAAATTATAAAGGAATGATTGCACATTACCAAAAATGGGAGGTGACTATTGTCAATCTTCTGTATTCTAAGCTTTTTTCGTTTGTACTACATTATGGATACTGATATTATTTATTGTATGCTGTTTTCAATGTTTTGATGAAGAATTATTGGTAATGTGGAAATTCTCCATTATATAATTTAAGTATTAATTAATGTTCCCACTTGGAACTGGCGGATAGGGGTAGCACATGATAAGCTTAGGCTTCTTCCTACTCCTTTTCGAACAGTGATATGTATATTTTTTATTGTCTTTTTTATTCTTTGTTTTTTTTAAATCATGTTCGAAATAAAGATTCATTCATTCATTATATCTGCAGCAGTTAGAAATAGGAGTCATGTATGAAAGACTACAGCGTGGTATTGGTATGAATTGTGAATGTTGTAACTTAACTCTGAGCATCATGTTCAAGTTCATTGCCAATAACAATCTGGAAAAATTTACTGCAAAACACCACATTGGAATACAGGTGTGGCATCCATAGGCAGCCTTAAGCCTTAAGCTTCAGGGGGCCTGTTTCAAGATCAAATATGGGGCCCTTATCGTATATTATCCCCCCTTGCATGTACATTTACAGGATAATGTAAAGTGGGCCTAAGTGGGCCTTGGACATAAGTGGGCTTCTCTGCTACAGTGGGTGACAATATTGTCAAGGAAAAATGCGGGCATGACCACCCGCATTTCACTGTATGCCGTGACAAATAAAACTTGACTCTTGACTTGACTTGATGAAATTACATACCTGGGGTCCATCCTAAAGGCAAATCTTTCCTGTGACAAAATGGCAAACAATGTAATAAAAGAAGTCAACCAACGAACAAGATTCTTGTACCGGATCTCCTCTCTGGTAAACAAGAATACCCTGAAGACTCATTCAAGGGTACTACGACTATGCTTGCACCTCATGGTACCAAAGCACCTCAAAGGCGCTAAAAACTAAATTACAAACATCTCAAAACAAACTGGTCAGACTACTGCTTGACCTTACTCCTAGAACCCACCTCACCCCTGCCCACTTTGACAACCTAGGATGGCTTAGAGTAGACGACAGAGTACAGCAACTTGCAATGGGCCTGGTCTACAAGATACACTACACGATGTATCTGATGCAATCATAGGGGTCCTTAAACCCGGGGAACATAGGACCCGGGGAACATAGGGATGATCCCGAGATGTACATGACTTGTTGTATGTCAGGAGCAAGGTAAAACAATTTGATCACAAGGTTTCTTCAAGGTGAAAGACTATCAGTAAACATCTTTCTGTGTTGGTGATGTGCCCTTTCAAGCGTTTTTCACTGCACATCAGTCATCCACATTGGCACAGTGTGCTCATTTGCTTCATCAATCAGGGGCCCTGCAAGCAAGTGGGTGAAATATAGCTAAGGCCCCCTATGATTGCATCAGACAAGTGTTTTGTCTATGCAGAATGGGCTTTTCCATCTGCCCTGTGGCTGTGACAAGAGCATGTCTGGGCCTAGCCTACCCCAGAGCTGTCTTGAGATGATTTGCTTCGGCTTGGGTCAATCAATCCAATGACATTAGCAGGTGACAGCACAATTATTAGTCTAAGTGCTTCCATCTCTGCATATATTTAGTGCATCTTCTGCAGCCCCACTGCCCAGGGGCAAGAAAAACGAATTTGACACATTAACACGAAAAGTATAGGCTAAACGATGTTCCATAGACAGCTTTTAGAAACCTCAGGAGTAAACACACATTAGTTAATTTAGACTAGAGTAATGGAATCAGGGAGGACGCTGTAGATGTGGCTTACATCCACAGCCTTGTGAAAGATGATAAATGACCATCACTGCTTCGATGAGCTCTGAGAGGTGTGGCAATGGCGCCCTCTTTTGGCGGTAATGTGGCATTGCTTTTTTTTTTAAACGTTCTTTGACTAAACGATACTCCCACCACGGGCCGTCGCTGTCTGGGTAATTCTGTGTTTTCATTGGGCTCTCTTGGCCCGTTGTTTACATTTTGTTCTACCTAACATGGCTGACGAAGTTGATGTTGATATTGAGGGAGATGAATGTGATATTAACCCTGGGTAAGGTCGTTTATTTTGGTTTTTCGAGACCATAGTCACACTGTCAGTTGGTCTTATTTGACGCCGACGTAGAGACTCCGTTAGCTCCGTTCTGGATCTAACGGACCTGGACTCTTTGGGCGAAATGCAATGGTTTCGCTGTCTTATCTGTTTTGGACATTACTAGTGTCTGCAGTCTAATGTTACTGTACTTGTTATTCACTCGTAATGTGCGTAGCTTGACTTGACTGTAGTAACGCGGAGGGATTCATTCGACTTTTCCTATTCATTCCAGTGACTTTGAAGGAGGCGGATTACTCCAGGAGGAGCAGTTCTTGCAGTCTGCATGGAAGACCAACACTGGGATACTGGTATGTTAAAGTGATGGTAAAACATACCCATAATTTGCTACATTTGTAATGACGTTTGGCTGTCTTTTCTTGACTCTGTGTCTTTCTCTCCATAGCCATGGGAGATGGACAGCTCCATCAGCGAAGAGAACAGACAGGTGATTGAAAGCATGCTGCTGGAGGAACAGTATCCTTGACCACTCTGACTACATTTTACATTGTGTCATTTAGCTGAATGCTTTATCCAAAGCGACTTACAAGTTCTGTACAACAAGTCAGCAGGAAGGGTTCAACTGAGTAACAATGTGCATCAAACAGTGTTGAAACTTGGGTGCTATATTACTAATTATTACTAACTAACTAACTAACGAACTAACTAACTAACTAACTAACTAACTAACTAACTAACTAACTAACTAACTAACTAACTAACTAACTAACTAACTAAGAGTGTAGTACTAATAGTGAAGACATGTGTTAGTAAAGTAGGTAGTAATATAGGCAAGGAAGATTATTTAGTGGAAAAGTGCATGATGGTAAAAGACAGTAAGAATGTTAGGTTTTTTCTATTCTCTCTCCTTCTTTTAAGATATTGATTGAAGAAGTGTGTTTTTTGTCTACAGCGAAATATTGGTCGGGTTTTGGCTGTCCTAACTGTGGTGGGAATTTCATTTCACCATTGTGGAGCAAGGATCAAGAATAGCCTGCTTCTCTTTGAAGAGGTCTTAAGGGTGTGTAGTTATAGGCCATTGACCGGAGGTAGTCGGGAGCCATTCCCTTTGCTGTGCAATATGCCAGGTCAAGGACCACCTTGAAGCAGATTAGTGCAGTGATGGGGAGCCAGTGAAGCTCTCTAAGAAGTGGGGTAACATGGGCTGACTTTTCGTAGGTTGGAGATCAGGCGTGCCGCGTGCCTCTGCGTTCTGAATGAGTTGAAGTGGCTTGGTGGCGGTGGTCAGTAGACCAGCTTGCAGTGCATTGCAGACAGTAGTCGAGGCAAGATATGACTGTTGATTGCACAAGGAGTTGGGTGGCTTCTTTTGTCAGGAAGGGAGCGGATCCTTCTGACGTTGCTCAGGAGGAATCTGCAGGTTCTAGTTGTTGCGGCGATGTGAGTGGAGAAGTTCAGTCAGTCGTCAAGGACCACACCTAGGTTCTTGGCGGTTGGGGACGAAACCACGGCTACATTATCCACTGTGATGGAAAGGAAGAAGAAGAAGGAGGAGAATCAGGACAGAGGAGAGGCCTTTCGCTCTTGCTAAGTGAAGAGCTTCTGTGACTGCTATGAGGGCCGCCTGTGGAGTAGGGCTGCATGATAATCGAAAAAAATAATCGCAATCTCGATTCATAGACCTATGCGACTTTTAAGTTTAAGTTTAAGTTAAACTTTAAGTTTTTTTTTTTTTTTTAAACTTCATTTTTTAGCGTTTATCGCTTTTCTGGTCAAGTATGACCGACAGATGTAGGGTGAAACGGGAGAGAGAGCAGGGGAAGACATTCGGCAAATGACGGCGAGTCCGGGAATCGAACTCGGAGTCAACCAGGTCCGTGACGCAGCACGGTATTCCGCGACGCAGCGCGGTACATGGTGTGCTACTGGAGCACCCCAAGTCAAGCACTTTCATATGTTATGTTTAAGTTTAAGTCAAGCACTTTGATATATTTTATGTTGTCTGTTTAAGAAAGAGTGCAATCAATTATTTTATTGAAAACATAAGAACGTTGTGAGAGAATCGTGATCTCAATTCTTAGAGAGAAAAATCGGGATTCACATTTTAGCACGAATCGTGCAGCCCTACTGTGGAGTGACCAGTCCAGAAACCTTACTGATTAGGGTCTAGGTCTAGGAGGTCATTCTGTAAGAGATAATCAGTGAGTTGGTTGGATACAGCACATTCAAGTGATTTAGAAAGGAAGGAGAGAAGAGAGACAGGACGATAGTTTTCTATGACGGTTGCTTTTTTATGAGCGGTGTGACTGGCTTGTTTTAGGGAGGTGGGAACCACCCCAGAGTTGAGGGAGGAGCTGATGGTTGCAGTTAGGAATGGGAGGATGTCTGGTGCTATGGACTGGAGGAGTGGGGAGGGTATCGGGTCCAGCTGGCATGTAGTGGGACGGTTCAACGTTACCGGTGTCAATGCTTCTGCATCTGTAATGGCGTCTTCACATAACACCCTTTCCCCTGGCCGAAGTCTAGACATAAATAGTCCTAAACGTTGCCTTATTTCCAGTCATGCTTTTGTGATGCTTCTGATTTGTTGGGCCTCCTAAATTATGTTCTTAGATATTATCTGACGGGCAGGGAGATGCCCAGGAATGTTTGGAGCAGTGACTCCAACTCCAAGTCCACAGTTAAGAAGTAAGTCTGTTCAGTACCTTAATGCCAGCAGAGTACCTCCTGTGTGATCTCTGTTGGCATTAATGTTAGAACCACCTCCTCCTGTCTGTTTTTCCTCCAGGTCCCCAGCTAAGCCCACGACTGCAGGCTCTTCTCGTTGGTCCCAGCAGGAGAAGGAGCTGTTTGAGGAAGGACTGGTGAGCCGCTCTCCTCTCCTTACATAGTCTTACCACAAAGACCCTCACATTCTGGAAATGTAGTGAATATACCTTTAGATTCTACCCTACGTTTCATACACATGGATTTCTGTGTGGCAGCCCTCCACAATATCAGATGGGAATGACAAAAAAACAGCAACGGGTGGTTAAGTTTAGGGTTGAGGTAGTGGCGTGTCTATAGTCCCAATATCAGATGGGCCCGCACCGCAAACACTTTCTTTCAATTGATCAAATAATACTGAAAGCTTTTTTTGTGTAGCGTGCAAACGCTTCTTTCTACTACTTGACTCCTCACATCCCTTACACACTGCACACCCCGACCTGCCACACCTGATAACATTTTTTATTGATTTTGAAATCACGATCATTAAACAACACGATTACTCATTGATTTTGAGAACATCATATGACAACGACCCATTTATTTGACATTTCTTCCTCACCAAAGGCTGCCTTTCTGTCATCTTCCACAAGTTACCAATGACATTTAAAAATAACTGGAGAAAGTCGAGAAAGTGGCTGCCTCCCCCTCCGTCTCAACATGAGCAGAAACTACTGTTTGAAACTGAGAGAAAATAAGAGCAACACGGCATGTGGCACAATAATCGTTTTATTTTTCGATTATCTTAATTTCATGATCGCTGGGAAGCCAAAAACACAATTGATTGCCCAGCCCTAGTCTGTATTGTTGTTATACTGCATGTTGTTATACAGTATGTTCTTACAGTAAAAAGCTCCAAGGGCAGATACAGTTTAGGTATGTAAGTTGTGTCCATCTCTGCAGACACAGTTTGGTCGGAGGTGGACTAAGATTGCCAGGCTGGTGGGCAGCCGTACAGGTCTGCAGGTCAAGAGCTTCGCCAGACAGTATTTCAAACAGAAGGTGAGACAATCTTTTGCTCTACTTTTTGTGAACATCTATCCTAATTTTCAAACTCCTCCGAAACAAGGGCACACTTTTGCATTTGGAGAGCATTTGGAGACCGGCATTCAGGATGGGTATATAAGGTCTTGTCCTGCTCAATGCTCAATGACAATGACACTATGTAACAACCCATCATCTACACTCACGGCACACACATCCACATGTACACACTCACTTTAAACAAACACTCACATTAACACCCACTTTACTCACTTTAGACACTTTAACACTAAATTATATTGATCTATTATTAAAGAGATTTGCACTACATTCTCATTTTCACCTTACCCTAAGTTGTGTACCTCATTTCTGCATTGTACCTCACTGTTACCCATTTTACTCTGTATTGTATATTGATTATGTATATTGAACATTCCTTTACTTACTTTTTACCTACTTCTTAATAACAATTTTTTTTCTGTATGAAGCACACTCTCAGGGGCTCATACAGAAACAAGCATTTCATCGTAAAGTATTCTGTATTTTATTGTGACAAATAATAAACAAACTTGAACTTGAACTGTATATATTCCTTTAGGCTAAATCCGAACCGAGTGCTTCAGCTCCCCACACAGGCCCAGTGGTGCAGGTGCAGTCTTCTCAGTCTAGCCATCCATCTGCTCTGGTCAACGCTGTGCGTATAGAGAAGCTCTCTGATGACGAGGACCAGGAGGTGGACATCACCGACGACCTGAGTGATGATGATGGAGAACGGGGAGGAGATAAAGCTCAGGCTGGGCTGAAGTCCGAGCCCTCCGGATCAGATCAGCACATAGGGATGGATACCCAGAGTCACGGCGCCAACCGAGGGGAGAACAACACGCAGACGGAGCCCGCCCAGAGAGAGTCTGGGCTGAATGTGGGAGAGGAGAACCAGGGGGAAAACACAAGGAACCAGCTCATCCTCTCCGCTCCGTCGGCACACAGTCATCGGCTCATATCCCCCTGCTTGTCTCCGGAGGAGGTGGCTTTACGAGGGTCGGATGAAGAGGCCGGAGAGGTGACCTCACACCTCCCAAAGGAACCTCAGCCAGGGCCAGCAGGGACAGAATCCGAGACGCAGGCTGATCAGCACCAACATGCCTCTCTCAGCTCCCCGTCTGAGGACCCAGAGGAAGGGGGTCAACTAGACGAGGCCTGCAGTGATGGAGCAGGTAAGCCGTTGCTGACAGTTCGATATGCAACATTGCTAAATCAACCTCATTCTCTCCCTCACTTTACTCTTACTTGGTTACACTCAACTTAAAAGTTCTTAGTGCACGTACTACCAGGAGAAGACATTGCATTTCCATATGTGGAGTGATACTGTGGAACAGTCTGAATATTGTGCTAAAGCAAAGTCCAAATATAAGACTATTCAAACTGAGTTATAAAGAAATAATTTTCACGAGGTACAGGGATGAGGAAGGGATTTGACATTCACAGGTGTTTACATTTTTCTTTTCTTTTCTTCATGTTTTACATATATATTTTTTTATGTTTTGCATATATTTGTATATAAATATATATATATATATTTGTTTTGTAATGTTTTAAATTAGTAAGAAATTACATTCATTTTGAGTAGTGGAAAAGGGGTAGGATTAAATACGTGTATACTTCTTCCTACTCTTTTTCGAACATGTAAATTGAGTTATGTTCTCTTTAAAAAAAAATTGTATTGCTAGAGATTAATGATTTTTTTTGTTTTATTTAGTTTGTATTTACATGTTCGAAATAAAGATTTCAAATCACATCAAAAACACTGTGGTAGGCAGGATCACTTTAGATGCTAGTCATTGTAAAAACCAATCCAGACTACAAATGATGAGCTTAATAATTTCCACTTGTGTTTCCATAGTGATGGCAGAAGAGGACGAGGACGAGGACGAGGACGAGGTGCTTAAGGCCCCTGACCAGGAAGTAGAGATGGACCCGGAGGCCATCACTGAGGAAGAAAAAGAAGCTATCTCAGAGTTCTTTGAGGGAAGGTCATCCAAGACCCCTGAGAGATACCTGAAGATCAGGAACTACATTCTGGAGCAATGGTATACACACACACACACACGCACGCACGCACATGTGGAGGAGGGATTAGCAGAAAGGTTGTGTGGAACCATAAATGCTGGTGCCTCACGCAACCACTGCAGCTAAAGAACCCACACGGAGGTCCCCCTGAGCCCTGCCTTGAATCCCTCCTGATGACCTCATCATTTCATAAAAAAAAACATACATTCAAGTATTAAAATTATTTACATAATGGGTAGAAATACTTTTTGTAACTATAGTCACTTGACTCATCTTGCTTTGATATAAAAACGTAAAATCAATAAGCAGACCACTAATGCATCCCTATGTATTTCATAACACAAAAACGATGGTGGTTTAAAACCATTTGTGACATTAATTATGAGTTAGTATGTAACTATGATGGCTCCTGTTGTCTTCAATATGTCTGTTCTATAAGTGGTATTTTTTTTTATATATTATAGTATAGTTATTAATAAACTACAATGAATGAGTGCTTCTGCTTCCTGTGGCCGCATTCAGTCAACCAAGATGATAATTAGGGGCTCACCTTTGAAATCGTTGGTTGATAAGTCAAAACAAATCACTTGGCGTGTGAATGTGATGTATAAGTACACTCAACCTCTACTGTCTTTAATTATCACTGAACAAAACACTCCCATCTTTAGATAATACAATTTACAAAACATTGTTCCTCTGAAAACTGAACTGAAACTGAGTTCTATGTTTCTTGGTCTGAGGTACTTGGTTGTTGTTGTTCATCAGGTTGAAGAGCAAACCAAAGTACCTGAACAAGACGTCGGTGCGTCCAGGTCTGAAGAACTGTGGAGACGTCAACTGTATCGGCAGAGTGCACACTTACCTGGAACTCATAGGAGCCATCAACTTCAACTGTGGTAACTGGTTTCACTGAGCTGAAGACCTATACTCTTATTTATTTGTCTCTTTCCCTGACTAATATCTTCTCTCTCTACCCCTCCCCCATGCAGAGCAGGCGGTGTATAATCGTCCCAGTGTGATGGACCGTCCCAGGCATAAGGAAGGCAAGGATGCCCTGGAGGCCTACCAGCTGGCTCAGAGACTACAGAGCATGGTAGGTGCCTGCCTGTGGAACTACCAGCTGGCTCCGAGGCTACAGAGCATGGTAGGTGCCTGTCTGTGGAACTACCAGCTGGCTCAGAGACTACAGAGCATGGTAGGTGCCTGCCTGTGGAACTACCAGCTGGCTCAGAGGCTACAGAGCATGGTAGGTGCCTGCCTGTGGAACTACCACCAGCTGGCTCAGAGGCTACAGCGCATGGTAGGTGCCTGCCTGTGGAACTACCAGCTGGCTCAGAGGCTACAGAGCATGGTAGGTGCCTGCCTGTGGAACTACCAGCTGGCTCAGAGGCTACAGAGCATGGTAGGTGCCTGCCTGTGGAACTACCAGCTGGCTCAGAGGCTACAGAGCATGGTAGGTGCCTGCCTGGGGAACTACCACCAGCTGGCTCAGAGACTACAGAGCATGGTAGGTGCCTGCCTGTGGAACTACCAGCTGGCTCAGAGACTACAGAGCATGGTAGGTGCCTGCCTGTGGAACTACCAGCTGGCTCAGAGACTACAGAGCATGGTAGGTGCCTGCCTGTGGAACTACCACCAGCTGGCTCAGAGGCTACAGCGCATGGTAGGTGCCTGCCTGTGGAACTACCAGCTGGCTCAGAGGCTACAGAGCATGGTAGGTGCCTGCCTGTGGAACTACCAGCTGGCTCAGAGGCTACAGAGCATGGTAGGTGCCTGCCTGTGGAACTACCAGCTGGCTCAGAGGCTACAGAGCATGGTAGGTGCCTGCCTGTGGAACTACCAGCTGGCTCAGAGGCTACAGAGCATGGTAGGTGCCTGCCTGTGGAAAACACTATGCAGTTGACATATCTCAAGCACGTTGCTTCCCTCAGACACATTTTGTCAAGCAACACTTGTGATTGGAGGATGAATAAAAGAGGGCAGGGCTTTGATATACCGGTAAGTTAGTTGGATGGATAGAAAGAGGTGTGCATGTCTTGTCAGGGATTCGAGCATTCAAAACCATGCAAAGCACACACATGTGTTGTGTGTGTGTGGTGCGTGCATCAAAAGTTGAGTTTTCCATAATTATTACTGACATGTTCGCTAAACATGCAGCTGTGCTTCTCATGTGTTGAAGAAACGAGCATCGGATCACGTCGTGGCCTGCTCACTTCTAAGCTCCTCCCAGGCAGTTCAGACCCGCTTATTAGTGGGACCTTTAGCTCCAGTAGAGATGCTGATGGCTACACAATATTATACTGTTCCAACCCCCCATGCCCTGATCTCCAACCACCTAATATCTGGCCTTGCTGGAGCAGATCTACGTTCTAAATTGGTTGCTTTTGTGTTGCAGAGGACCAGGAAGCGCCGTGTGAGGGACATATGGGGAAACTGGTGTAATGCTAAGGACCTGGAGGGACAAACATATGAGGTGTGTATATAGACACACACACACACACACGCGCACACACACACGCGCACACACACACACACACACACACACACACACACACACACACACACACACACACACACACACACACACACACACACACACACACACACACACACACACACACACACACACACACACTCCAAGTATGCAACATGGTATTAATGAATATTGTAATGGAAATTGTAATATCTTTCTCTCACTTATAGACACACATACGTATAATTGAATGCTAATGTGATGATGTTAAATATCTGTATCTCTCTCTTTCCTGTGTGTGTATCACCAGCATCTGAGTGCAGAGGAGTTAGCCCTGCGAAGGGAGGAACTGAAGAGACAGCCTAAACCCTGTAAGATCTCCAGACATAGAGGGTGAGTGTCTGACTGAAACCCACAGTATATACCGGTAGATACACACAGGCCACCAGGGTAAGTGCTCAGTAGTATATACAGTATATAGATGCACACAGGCCACCAGGGTAAGTGCTCAGTAGTATATACAGTATATAGATACACACAGGCCACCAGGGTAAGTGCTCAGTAGTATATACAGTATATAGATACACACAGGCCACCAGGGTAAGTGCTCAGTAGTATATAGATGCACATAGGCCACCAGGGTAAGTGCTCAGTAGTATATACAGTATATAGATACACACAGGCCACCAGGGTAAGTGCTCAGTAGTATATAGATGCACATAGGCCACCAGGGTAAGTGCTCAGTAGTATATACAGTATATAGATACACACAGGCCACCAGGGTAAGTGCTCAGTAGTATACACAGTATATAGATACACACTGACATTATGTAAAAATCATCATAGTTATCATAACAAGCTACAAAATAGATGTATTTTTTGTATAAACAAGCTGGAGATGGGGGGGCAGGTGGCGCACGAAGATTACGTTCGTCACCAACACCGGGAGACACTAGGATTCGCCTGTTCGAATCCAGCTCCCGGCGTTGCTATCAGCTTGGCTGTCCTGAGTGTCCTCTCACGCTGATACAATTGGCTGTATCAGGGGGTGGGAAGCTGAAGGGTGGGTCCTGGGCGTTGTGGACAGCGACCCCTACAGTTCGGTCGGGGCGCCTGCTCAGCGAGGGTTGGATCTGAGGAGAGATAGTGTGGCCTCCCACACGCTACACTCCCCGGTGAGAACCTGCGCGGCCAGGTTGCGTGTAGCTTTATGACAAGCAAGCAGTGCAAAAATGCGGAAGCATTCGTCACTGCACGCCACTACGGTAAAGCGCCTTTCTTTTCAGGCCCGCTTTGGGAGCTGTCGCGCGGAAATAGGCTGTCTATTGCCATTCTCTTTGACAAACTCTAACCTTAACCAGCTCCTTAACAGCGCCTAAACTTAACCGTTCTAACCTTAACCAACTCCGAAACAATGCCTAACCTTAACCTTAACCTTAACCATGCCTAACCTTAACCATAGAAAGAATATTGCCATTCTCTTTGACAAACTCTAACCTTAACCAGCTCCTTAACAGCGCCTAAACTTAACCGTTCTAACCTTAACCAACTCCGAAACAATGCCTAACCTTAACCTTAACCTTAACCATGCCTAACCTTAACCGGCGAAAGAATACACGTTAAAAAAAAATCACGTTAAAAAAAAATATTTGATGGGATTCGAACTCGCCAGCAAACAAGCCGTAGGATCCACAGCCATGCATTCTTGCCAATTGAGCTATTTCTAGATACTGAATAAGGGGCGGTGACTTATATATATTGAGCTCCGCTCGTGTCGAACCAAGGCGGGATCTCATGCGCATGCGCGGGCACCTCGCGCGAGCACGCCGGCGCACGCACGCACCTGAGCGAGCACGCCGCCGCCGGTGCACGCACGCGGGCGCTGGGCGGCGGAAAATGAAAGGCGCATTACCGCACGCCACTACGGTAGAATGCTTCCGCATTCTTGCACTGCTTGCTTGACATTAAGGAACAGGCGGCCAGGTTGGCCTGCCCCAGGCTGCACATGCGTCGGAGGAAAGCATGTGACAGTCTCCGGTCTCCCGGACCAACAGTAGGGGAAAGTACGCAACAACCAGGAAGGGTGGGATGGGAGAAAAATCGGGAAAAAGGAGGGGAAGAAAGATATATAAAAAAAAAAAAAAAACAAGCTGGAGATGAGAGTGTACCCTGCTAGTGTGTCTTAAAAAAAATATGTACATTATATTTTTCTCTTGTCCTCTCTCCTGCTTTCAGATCCTTAGACCCGTTTCAGCTGATTCCCTGTCGGTCTTTTGGAGACGACAGACAGGTGAGCTGCCATCTATCCTGTCAGTTAGTTGCCAGTGAGATAGTGCATAGACAGTTGTGATTGGAGGATCAAGAAAAGAGGGCGGGGCTTGAGATTCAATGATAAAGATTTGTAAGGAGTAACACTCCCCCTCTTTCTCTTACCAAGGAGCCCTTCCAGGTCATAGTGTGTGCAGAGGCTCTCCTCATAATGGACATGGTATGTCACACACTGTATCACACCAGAACACTGACCCGTATGGAGAGATCTAGATTACATTAGATCAGATTAGATTCAAATGTATTGTCATTATACAGCACAAGTACAGTACAACGAAAAAACTGGCCTTCTAGTACAATTTCCAAATGGCAGGAGGCTGCTGTATTTGTATTGCGGTGCTGCAGACACGCTCTGGCCTGTTCCACAGACTAAAGGAAGCCGTTTTGTTTTGGTACAGACCCCTGCCAAAATGGTAAATGGTGCATTTATATAGCGCTTTTATCCAAAGCGCTTTACAATTTTGTTCCTCACGTTCACCCATTCACTCACACATTCACACACCGACGGAGGCAACCATGCAAGGTGCCAACCTGCTCATCGGGAGCAATTAGGGGTTAAGTGTCTTGCTCAAGGACACATCGACACGCTGCCTGGGAGGAGTGGGAATCTAACCGGGAACCTTCCGATTACCAGACGGCCGCTCTACCTCCTGAGCCATGGTCGCCCCTAAATCACATGATCATCCTTTTACTTTTTCTTTTAAAAAGAAAAGTGAAAGGAAAATGATGAAGCAAGAATTACCATTCCGTCTGATATCGTGAATCATTGCAATTGCAGTATCTGTCAAAATAATTGCAATGTGACCCCCCCCCCCCCCATAATTGTTCAGTCCTATTCTGTTATATCTGAAAGATCTTCCACCTCATATCACTTCATTATTAGACTGGACCTTTGGACCTTATCATACTCACTCCAGTAATTGGCTCACACTTCAAGCCCCCAGAGTTTGCACTGACCTGAATCTAAGGGCACATTTTCTTCCACGTTTGGGCCTTTCATCCACACGTAACTGCGTTTTCGAAAACGCATTTTAAAGTGAAGATTTTTCAAAATATCCGTTTCAGTGGATTCGTGTAGCCACGTTAAACGCATAGTCTAGATAAACGATGGAGGCACAGCTCACTACGCATGCTCAGACTGTTGTTCTAGCGCTTGCTGAATATGAAGGTAATAACGTCGGTGGACAGCACCTGGTGCTGAAATGGCAGAAGAGCAGTGAGTGCTCTTCAGCCACTCTGCAGTGGCTTACTGTATGTTTGAAAAATAATAATAATATGGAAATAAATAACGTCTAGTTTCAGTGTTTAATATTTAATCAATTAAAATACGTCACACCCCGCCTCTCCCTGCCATCTGCAGGTGGCTAATCTTGAGTTTCCGACCCCCCAGTAAGTTAACCATGGATGAATAAATAAAAAAGAAAAGTAGAGGGTTTAATTCAGCGTGGACAGATTAATTTTCTTCCACTACTAATGATGTGGGCTTTATATGTGGCGATTAATAAGCAAACAACGAAGAAAACGTCACTCGCCACTTAAAAAAATGTAAAGCATGTACAAGGTCAAACATTTTCTAAACACGGTTTTATATTAACTTAATAAATAAACAAAAACACAAAATCTACGTATGTCAATGAAAATGTCCAGTAGGCCTAACTAAATAACAGATACACGCATAAACGCTGAAAACAACCAACTGTATTAACGACACAGAGTACTGAGTATTTTAATGAGGCTATTATTGTTATTTTGCAACAAGATAGCCTACATAGAACATAAATAGCCTGTCAGCCGATTTTTATCCAGGGATAGGGAATTCCACAAGCGCCTCAGTTATGCAAGCAGCGTCTGATGGCCGAATCTCAATAGCATTATGCACTATTCTATGTGCACTGCCAGCCAGCTATGTGCGACGGAGATATACACTTAAAATTTTGACAGAGAGAAGATAATCTCCCGATTCAGATATTTAACACAAACGGTTCCAAAGATATTTAATGTTTGTCGGCATATTTTCACACCTTGGATTTTCTGTCACTACATTATTTTACTTTTCATTTTTTGCAGCCAATGAAAATCAGCTCCCTACGCATGCTCAGACTGTTGTTCTATGGTATTTGAGATGGCGCTTATCGCTTAATGCTGCCGTGTGGACAAGGATATTTTTTTAACTGAGCCTGAAAATATCAAGTTTTGCAAAAGATCCAGATACGCATGGACATGCCCTGAATCTGCAGGTAGCTTCTGTGCCCCAGACACATGGAACATCCTACAATGCACTCTAACTCAATACATCAGTATATCAACCACTGGCCAGTTTAATTCCCTAATCACCAACCATTACACCACAGTCTGCCGTTGTTTTTAATTAGTTGATTGACATTTTATTTTATTTTATTTTCTCTTGTATTCTTTTTACATTTATTGTATACACCCTCAATACCATTGTAAACGATTATCGAGATGAAATAAAGATGGAATAATCCAGATGTCCCTGCTGTTGGTAAACGGTGTGTATCTCTGTCCTCAGCATGCCCATGTGTCTAGAGGGGAGGTGATCGGCCTGCTGGGGGGAACCTTCAACCAGGAAGACAACATATTAAAGGTGGGACCGGTTCTGTGGGAAGCAACCATGTGGATGTAGAGCAGGGGTCGGGAACCTATGGCTCGCGAGCCATATATGGCTCTTCTGGTGACAGCATATGGCTCCCAGAATTTTTTGAGTAAATTTTTTTTTTTTTTTTTTTTTTTTATACTTGATATTTCTTAATAATACTGTGTCATTTTAAAGTAAACAGAAATTAGTTTTGAAGATACAGCTAATAGTATCTGTAGCTGAAGATATAGCGAGCAGAGCTGGCGTGGGAACACAAGTGGACAGAAATAAAAAATCTTCAACCTGAAGACCAGCTGATTCTTAAAACTTGGAACGAGCTTCCTGTGACATACCACACAATGCAGCGTGAGTATTGCCGTATTGACCATGTTTGGCTCTACATATGCATGTGGGCAGTCATTCTCGCATATGAGGAACATTAAGACCAACCTACGCTCACGTTTAACTGATGGAAGCCTCAACGCCTGCATGAAGCTCAACCTCACCACGTATGAACCAGATTACAAGGCCATCAGCAAAACCATGCAGCACCAGAAGTCGCATTAAAAGTAAGACATATTTAATTTATTATATGTTAAAAATACTATATGGCTCTCAATGAAATATATTTAGAAATATTTGGCTTTTATGGCTCTCCCAGTCAAAAAGGTTCCTGACCCCTGATGTAGAGGATACAGATTTGATTGATGCTGTAATAATAATAATAATAATAATAATAATAATAATAATAATAACTTTATTTGTATAGCACTTTTCATACAGAAGTTGCAGTTCAAAGTGCTTTACAACAGTAAAAAATACAGGCATAAGCGCAGGGCTCTACGCTAACCTTTTTCCCAAGGAGCACATGTGCTCCTAAATGAAAAAATGTAGGAGCACACAAAGAAATTTAGGAGCACACAAAGAAATTTAGGAGTGCAGTGAAAAACGTACCAGAGTTTATTAACAAACTATTTATTACATGCATATTATACTGTGCGTGTGTGTGCATACTAAGGGACAAACATCTGTGCAATAGCATCACCAAAATCACACATTGGTCCATGCCTACTAGACAAAGGATATAGGTTGTCCAGCTGCTTTTGTATGTTGTAGTGTTGTCACGATACTAACATTTTGACTTCGATACAGATAGGAAAGGTAATGGAATATATTATTAGATGACAGACATGGAAAGTTCTTTATACAATTCTTTAATTCATTATAATTTAAATTAATATTTTGACACTGTTGAAACGTAAATAATCAAATGATTGTTACAGCTGCTGAGCTATATACTATAGCTAATGTCCATCAATATCTTCCTTTTGAATGAAATAGGAGAGAGAGAGAGAGAGAGAGAGAGAGATTTTTACTGTGACGAGGTGCGTTTGACCATTGCTCACAGAGTTTTCCTTACATAAAAACAGCGTGACTCGTGAGATAAGTTGTCACAGAGCTGTCAAACGCAGGGCTGAATAGTTAGATGTCATACCTGTAGCTTCTAAAATTGAAGGTCCGCACTGCTCTGTGTATATTATGAAATGACAATTGCACTTTGACACGCCCACTACCCAAAACCATTACTCGCACACCGTGCTCCTAAAAGAGTTGTCCTGTTCGTAGGATGCCTCCTGTTCGAGCCCCGCTCTCCACATTGCTTTCAGTTTAGCTGGTCGTCCACAGTAATACACATTGGCCGTATTACGGGGAGGGAAACTGAAGGGTGGGGATCGGGCGTTGTGGACAGCGACTCCTACAAGTCGGTTGGTGCGCCTGCGCAGTAGAATCAAGAAGCGACGGGGGCGGGGCCCCTCCAAAGCCCAGACCCCCGACGCTGAAAGATCGAGCCGCGCAGGTGAAAAGATGCGACGGCTGTTACCTCGAGTATTGGAGGGGACTCGTGCTATGTATGACTTAGTCCACATTGCAGCCGGCTTGTGGGAGGCAAGAAACAACGTTCGAGGACAGGGGAGGGTTGAATTGGACGATATGAAAATTGGGATGGGAGAAAAATAGAAAAATGGGAGAAAAAGTGGATAAAAAAAAAGATTTGTCCTGTTCGCACAAATCTATTTTAAGGGGCAAATGCGAGTGAAATGCTCTCACTGAAGCCCTGAAGCGAACATAAAAAAGATAGAGAGGTAGCAAGGTAAGGTAAATCACAGTGTTTCACATTAGGATCTAGCATCCCAATAGGTTCTCTGTTTACAGTTTCATTCAGTAATACAAATAATAGAGGCGGCTAAGTGGCGCAGTGGGCAAGGCGCTCGCCACTAACGCAGGAGAGGCTGGTATCAAGCCCAGTTCTCGGCGTTGCTACCGGCTTGGCTGGTCGTTCATACTATTAGATGGTGGCAAAGCCGGTGGGTGGGGATTGGACGTTGTGGACAGCGACTCCTACAGGTCGGTTGGTGCGCCTGTACAGCAGAATCAGGAAGTATCGGGGGCAGCGTGAGCCTCCCACACGTTACTCCTCGCCACTGAGAGATTGCGCTGTTCAGGTGAAAAGATGCGACAGCTGCCTCCTCGTGTACCGGAGTGGACATGTGATGCAAGGCTTGGTCCTCACTGCAGCCGACCAGTGGGAGGCATAGTCTAGCAATGTTCGAGACAGGGGAGGGGAGAATTAAAGGGAGAATTGGCGAGGCGAAATTGGGATGGGAGAAAAATAAGGAGAAAAAGTGAAAAAATAAAAAATAAAGTAATACAAATAATAAAAATTGTTTAAAATGATTCGGTTTAAAAATAGTCTAAAAATTATAAAATAGAACGGACATACAACAGGGTATTTAACATACAACAGAGCAGTGCATCAGTAAGAAGTAAAAAAGTGTGATAAAATAGTAAAATCTTGAATTACAACAGAGCAGTGCATAGAACCGACACATGAATTTGATAGGAATTGTCATTTAAATGCCTGAGCAAAGAAGTAGCTTTTAAGCTGTCTTTTGAAGATGTCTAGTGAGTTGGCTTCCCTGATGTTTTGGGGTAGTTTGTTCCATAGTTTTGGGGCATAGTTGATCAAATGCTGCATTACCGATCCTCTTTTGACTGTTTCTGGGAGTCTCTAGTAGTCCAGCAGCTGATGACCGCAGTGTTCTTGCTGGCCTGTAATTTATTAGTGTTGGAGATGTAGCTAGGTCCCTGTCCATTTAGAGCTTTGTATGTAAGGAGAAGGACCTTAAAGTAAATTCTAAATGTGACAGGAAGCCAGTGTAAAGCAGCTAAGACTGGACTAATGTGCTCTCTCCTTTTGGTTCTAGTTAGCAGTCGGGCTGCAGAGTTTTGGATTAGCTGAAGCCTCTCTGTGGTTTTCTTAGGGAGACCTGTGAAAAGTGCATTACAGTAGTCTAACCGGCTAGATATGAATGCATGAATTAGCTTCTCAGCATACTTTTGATTAATAAATGGTCGTACTTTTGCTATATTTCTGAGATGGAAGAACGATGTTTTCGTCACTTTGTTAATATGAGAATTGAAGTTCAGTTCTGAATCTATGATAACCCCGAGACTAGTGACCTCAGATTTGATCCAAGGGGTTAGTCCTCCCAGGTTCTTTATTAACGTTTCTTTTTTTGTTTTGGGGCCGATAATTAGAATTTCAGTTTTGTTCTCGTTTAGTTTCAGGAAGTTCTTACTCATCCATTTATTTATTGCCAGTAAGCAGTCTGTAATGGAGTTAATCGCTGTATCATTTGGTTCAGCAGATATGTACAGTTGTGTATCATCCGCATAGCTATGGAAACCTACATTATGTTCTCTGATGATATCACCCAGCGGTAACATGTAAAGGGGGAAGAGTAAAGGACCTAAGCAACTCCCTTGTGCAACTCCATAGTTGTTGTCATATATCTCAGACAGTTTAACATAGAATTTCCTCCCTCTGATGTATGTTTTAAACCAGTTTAGCACATGTTCTGAGAAACCGACAAGGTCTAGCAGGATAAGGATGGAGATCTTATTCTCGTCAGAGTTTAGCCTGAGGTCACTGATTATTTTGGTGAGGGCAGTTTCAGTGCTATGATATTTTCTGAATCCTGATTGAAATTCTTCTAAGATGTTGTTTTCTTCAAGAAAGGAATTAATTTGAACTGAAACTATCTTTTCAAGTACTTTACTAATGAATGGTAGGTTGGATATTGGACAACTGCTGTTTTAAAGGCATCTGGGAAAAATACCAGTTCTAAGGGAAGTGTTTATGATATCTAGCACAGGGCTTGAAATACTATTAAACACCCGTTTGAAGAAAGCTAATGTCTGAGGTGGAGGAGTTACATTCTGAGACAGTTTTGGAGAGTACATCTAATGTGATGCATGTGAATCTTCTCATGGTTACATTGCGCGGTTTGCTGTAATCAGCTTTATTTCCATCATGAGTAATGCTGGCCCTGATCAAGGTTATTTTGTTGTTAAAGAATAGTGCAAGTTCTTCACACTTAACCGTTGATGACTGAGGAGGTGTAGGGGCAGTGTTGAGTAGTAGATTAATAGTGGAAAAAAGGATTCTGGAGTTTCCAGCGTTTTCTGTAATGATCTTAGAGAAGTAGTCTTTCCTTGCTAAGCGGATGGTTTTATTATAAGCAGTTAAAGCATCTTTGTATATATCACAGCAGATGGTGGTATTTGTTTTTCTCCATTTTCGCTCCGCTGCACAACATTTCCTTTTTTCTTTGTTGACTGCATTATAGTTCAACTAGGGCGAGGCTCTGGTTTTCTTCTTTTTCGTTTTTAGTGGGGCGACATAATTTAATACAGATGACAGTGCATCGTTGAGATGTTCTACCATTTCATTTAAAGAGCTGTCATGATTGTGTGGTTCATGTAGTCTGATAAGATTAATGAACTTTGATTCAGCCTTGTCGTTTAGGAGCCTCTTTTGAACTGTGATTTATTTTTTCGTTTTAGTAAGGGTTATTTGGGTGTCAAAAAATATACAGTGATGGTCGGAGAGAGGTACCGGTAGTTCAGTTATTGAGAGATTTTTTATGCTTTTATGCCCAGTTGTTGTTATGACTAAGTCTAATATATTTCCAAGCCTGTGAGTTGCATTTGTTATATGCTGTGTTAGATCAAAGCTATCCAGCAGATTTCTGAGCTCTATAGTTTTGGAGTCTGT
Organism: Notolepis coatsorum; assembly: GCF_963971535.1. Classification (NCBI taxonomy): domain Eukaryota; kingdom Metazoa; phylum Chordata; class Actinopteri; order Aulopiformes; family Paralepididae; genus Notolepis; species Notolepis coatsorum. The sequence continues at coordinate 183,635,527 of NC_140166.1, read as the reverse complement.
TTTCTTATTAAAATGGATGTTCAAGTCTCCATTTAGGATCACCTTATCGTATCCGGTAACACATAGTGAAATCAGTTCAGAGAGTTCCTGTATAAATATTGGTGAGTGTCTAGGCGGGCGGTAAATTGTGACGATAATGGTTGATTCTGTTTTGAGTTCAATGGCAAGATATTCCATCGACATGAACTCACCTAGTAGTGACTTACTTAAGTGAGCTGTTATTTATTGAACTGTGTGTGTGTGCGTGTGTGTGTGCAGATCAGTGCAGCGGAGCCGTGTAACAGTGTGAGCACAGGTCTCCAGTGCGAGATGGACCCGGTATCTCAGAACCAGGCCTGTGAGCTGCTGTCCAGCCTGGGCCTCAGCGTGGTGGGCTGGTACCACTCACACCCCACCTTCCAGCCCAGCCCATCACTACGGGACATACACACACAGGACCAGTTCCAGGTCAGTCCCCCCCCCCCCCCATGCTGAGTTAGTTGCCTCTTGGGAAACGATGGGGTCCATCTCTGGGCATCACAACACGTGTTCTTCTTCTTGCGTTTTATTTTCATGCTGGGAAGCAGCGCAGGTGGCTGTTTCCATGGCAACGCATTTGATGAAAATTCATCAGAAGGATGTGATACATTTTATCTAGAGATGGAGATAGGAAATGAATGAATGCATGTTGCAAGTTTGTGCAAATACGAGCCAACTCGTAAGTACATTGGGGATTTGCATGACATTTTCCACGGCCTGTGATATTCGCTAGCAAGCACAACTCAGTCTATGTGTGTTCTGAGTGTAGTGTATGTGTGTTCTGAGTGTGTGTTCTGAGTGTGTGTCCTGTAGGGCTGTCTTAAATACTTCGAAGCTTCGAAGCTTCGTTCGATGGGCATGGGATTCGAATATGAAAATAAAATTAGATTATGTAAAAAAATAAATAAATAAAAATAGCGGCTAGGTGGTGCAGTGGGCAAGGCACTCACCACCAATGCTGGAGACGCTGGGCTATAACTTTTTAAATTGTATTGCTAAATTGACATTACTATGGCCCATTCAACATCGATTAGCTATTGTTCAGGATGTAGGAACGTTTTACTTTTTCATTCATACAAAAATACGGTCTAGAGTATAAATATGTTTTTATCGTTTTCTGCAGTATTTCATAGAACGTGAGTTATAGCCATAAATGCATATATTAGATCAGTTTGATCAGTTTGATACCGATTGACGCCAGATTAAAAATTTCAACTGTACAAGGTCCCAGACGTTATGACTCATCATGCACGGTTGACCGGAGGGGGGGGGGGGGGGGGGGGGGGGGGGGTCGTTTATAAGTCCGTGGCCGACGTTAAATCATTCATGTAGTATGGGTGATATATAGATCAGAGCAGTTTGTATCGAAAATGGTAAACAAACTGAACAAACAAGCTGAAACTCACCCCAGTCTCCTCGTAGCGTTGGGTGATGAGCGTGGAGCAAAAAGATTGCTATTATGGGATGTTGATCTATGCGATCCATTTCCAGGTTGTATAATACTATATACGTCCAAATAATGTTGTTTATTGAGTTATGGCAACGGATCGTAGGGCTGGGCGATATGGCCAAAAACATTATCGTGATAAAATAATACAATTATTTTCATATAACTCGATATCGATAATTATCGTCGATATACATTTCTGTCAAGTTTAATTAACTTCTTATGCCCGGCGCGACGGGCTATTAATAGACTAACTTGTTTTGATGCGGTAGAACGAAGCCGTCACTACGAGACGAGTTGGAGCCGTTGCGTGTCGAGCGAGCCAACCCTTTGAGAAGCGTTGTGGTCCCGGCTTGAATTCTCCATGAATGTGTCCAAGTCCATAATCCATATAAATCCATTTGGTTATATCCAACACAGTCTGAATGAATGTTTCTTCCTTGTGATTATGCCGCGTGATTATTTTCAAACCACCAAAACTGAATGTCTTGTCTCGAGTTGATGTCGTCATCAGTCCGCGCACCTTCTTCTACGCAGTACACACGGCCCCATGCATAGATTATTATATTCCACCAGGGGGCAACCTACCGCCACTGGATCATATGCATAGAATGGAACACTGTTTGGTCCAAGCTTGGAAAATCGATATATCGAAACTTTGCGACCACGTTTCATGTTTATTTTGAGGAAATAATTTATCGTGATGATTATCGTTATCGTTTTATCGCCCAGCCCTAACGGATCGCTATCCAGTGTGTCAAGATGGAGTCCCGCGAGCGATAGCGAGTGGCCGGAGGGAATAGGGAGACACACCGGCGTCACAATTATCAACATCCGGTTGCAACTCGCCGATCGGCCACCAGGTGGCGGTATTGAAGCGTTGGAGAGTTGAGCGGAGTCCTACAGCACCAGTCAAGGATCCGTGGGTGAAATATGAATACCATGGGGGAGCTCCCGTAGCTCACCGCGTATCTCGGCGCTATTTCGACGTCGGGGACAACCGTGCTCGTCACGGATCTGGGGTACACGAGTTCGACTCCCGGACTCGCCGTATTTTCTCAGTGTCTTCCCCTGATCTATATCCCATTCAACCTGTTTCTGTCGGTCATGCTTGACCAGAAAAAGCGATAAACGCTAAAAAATGAAGTTTTGAAATATGAATACCATGACAGAAATTTGAAATATTGATCTCAAAGACGCTGTAAAACGTCATTGGCAGATTACGCATGGCGAGGAATGACGTGGTAACACGTCATTGGCGAGAAAAGGGTTAATACATTTTTTTTTATTAATTTTTTTTTCTTTTTTTCGAAGCTTCGAATTAAAATCGTATCTCGGTCCCGAAGCTTCGAATTCCAAAAAAATATCGAAGGTCAGCCCTAGTGTCCTGTGTGTGTTCTGATGTGTGTGTCCTGAGTGTGTGTTCTGAGTGTGTGTCCTGAGTGTAGTGTCCTGAGTGTAGTGTGTGTGTCCTGAGTGTGTGTCCTGAGTGTAGTGTGTGTGTCCTGAGTGTGTGTTCTGAGTGTAGTGTGTGTGTGTCCTGAGTGTGTGTGTTCTGAGTGTGTGTTCTGAGTGTGTGTTCTGAGTGTGTGTCCTCTTGTTTGCAGAGTTACTTCTCCCGTGGCGGAGCCCCCTTCATAGGGATGATAGTGAGTCCGTATGACCCAGCCAACCCCTCTCCCCACTCCCAGACCACCTGCCTGTTGGTGAGAGAAAACCAAGAACCTTCAGGGCCACAGAGTACGTGTTTCTCTCTCTCTCACTCTCACACACACACACACACACACACACACACACACACACACACACACACACACACACACACACACACACACACACACACCTAAGGGCTCTTTCACATCATCTAGGAGTACAGGGAACATACACTATGAGGACGGAACAGTCCACAGTCGTTGCCTTTCATAGTCCAGGCATACCAGCTCTTTGGTCCATCATACAATTGCTGGATTGTATCACATGGAGTGTTTCTCTTTTTATTTTCCGTGCTGTCGTTGAGATGTTTTGTTGTTTGTTTGTCTGTCTTTGTTGCTTGTGGTGAAGCTGCAAATATGAATTGCCCCACGGGGACCAATAAAGTTGTCTGAATCTGAATCTGAATCTGAATCAATCTCCTTTGATAAACGCAGACAGACATATTCAGTGGGGCGTGGAGATGCCTTTGTAAACCTATGCAGAGATCTGCTGTTGCATCATTTTAGTCCAGGCAGACCCCAGCGGAGTCCAGTCTGTGTATGGTATGTCTGGACTATGATTGAGCCTTTAGCCTTTACCATTAAATATGGTTAAAAATAAATATTTAAAACAATTTAGCTTTGTCATTTTTCCCCACTTCATAATAGTTTCATATTCTAGCCTTTCCTGTAGCTGTGGTTCTTCTTCTCTCTCCCCAGAGCTGCCCTACAGGTTTGACTTCCTGTCCTCCCAGGACATTCCTGTCTGGGATCAGCTGATGAGGAGAGCCCAGTGGATCATCAACAAGTACTCCCAGACACCTGGGTGAGGAAGACCGTAACTTCTTAACTTAAGATACTAATAACTTTATTGTGCCCAACAGTACAGCACAGTACAGCACGGCAAGGGTTAAAAGAAGAGATACAGATATAAAGTATAAAAGGTTAAAAAAAGAAAGAAATATACATGTTAATAAGTTATATGTACAGATGTGCAGAGCTAGAGGTTGTAATGTACATATACAACAACTACCATACGTTACAGTTGTGTGCAAGAGTAACAGTTCCAACTCAGTGGTGCAGAAGTTACCAGATGTGTGTGTGTATAAGAAGAGATAAGATAAGACATTCCTTTATTGATTCCCTTGGGGAAATGTGCATGTGTGTGTGCCACTGCCTGAAGTGTTCCTTGGCAAACCTTGTGTGGACACACGCCCTATGATCGATGCACATTGCATGTGATTTATTTATTTGTTTGTTTATTTGGACATCTCATGTGTTCTCTTGTGGAGTGTTCACCCTGACACGGTCAGCCTGTGTATAACAGACTTAATGTAGGTTCCTTGTGAGCATCCCTGGAGGTCCCTCCGGGGCGGAAATAATGGATGATAATATAAAAAGTTAGCATAATGAGAAAACGCATTACATTGGATATTTCAACATTGTTTTACGTGGCTTCGTTCTAAATCGTGTACAACAACAGGATGGGCTCTGTTGTGTATGCATACTATGTGGGAGTGTCCTTAGCATGAGATAATATAAGATATTCCTTTATTGATCCCCTTGGGGAAATTCAGGCATCATAGCGGGAGGGGGGAGGGAATATACATACATAAACAATATAATTAACTCTGAATATACGCATCTGAGCAAGTAGGCAGTGTGATCAAATGTGCATATGAGGGTCTATGCCCTATCAGTTATATTATAGTACATTACAATAAATATGGTTACAACAAACACTAGAATCTAAATATATACTATGAGTAAATAAAGTATACATTATACACAGTGCAGTATACATAAGGTACCCTAACTGGCGTGATATGTCATACGTTATACGTTGTAGTCTGCAGTTTAGGTGGGAGTCAGACACACTCCGTGATCAGATATTCCTAGTACATGCTGTTCTCAAGTTCTGCTGCCGTTAGTTCTCCGGCTGCTGGAGTTTGACCCTGGTGTTCCGCATTTAACCTGGTGTCTTTCTCTGCTCTGGGCAGGGGTGTGCAGATGGACAGGTTCTACCGAAGGGAATCCCACCTCACCTGTCTGGAGAAGGTGAGTGCCAACGGCTGACTTAGTACTGATTCCACTGTGCCTTATTCAATAGGACTTGTTGTCTCTAGTCTCTACCCTGTAGGGGTGTCCCTTCATAGTCAAGTAGCAGACAGATGGTTGGGGTTTTAGTTAGTTTAGTCAGTTTATGATTGATGGTGGTTGTTGTCATGTTGTATCAGTTCATTAATTGGAATTAGAGCCACTCTATTTTCACAAAAATATGTATTGGTCTTTGATACAAAAACGTATTTGTCTTAACACTTGATTTAAGGGTGAAATAGTTGTTGATTTTGTACAGTTAGTCGATTAAATGGACTATTCAATTAGTCAATCAAAACCTATGATTATTAGTTGAGTAAGAATGTCTTCAGTCTGGGGACAACTCCAGCTCTATTATCTAATACAAAACAAACTCTTTCTGTCTGTCCCCTCATCTCTCCATCACTCTAGATGTTGTCCTCTCTGGCCAGGTACCTGGAGCCCCTGCCAGACGACGAGGGAAACCCCTTTCTCACCCAGATCCAGGCCCTCTTCATGACTCAATTCGTTGCCAAGCAACTGGCCGACCAGGAGGAGGGCGGAGCATCTAATGCCTTATCGGGACCAATTGACTCTGACTACTTTCCCTATGATCAGCCAATCAACGGGGAGGGAATGGAGGATGGAGACTCTGGGAGGAGTTTTGATGACCAGCCACCAGACTGGGCTATAGAGACATCAAAGTCAGAGACAGACGACAGTCCAGTGTTACATCTAGGCTCTGTGTTGTTGACAGGACATGATTATTTACTGTGATTCCCACTTGGATGCTGTATCGACTTGTACTATTATGTATATAGTTTTGGAGTATTAGTATCAAGTTATGCATGCCATGTTTTTTACAAGGACAGTTGACATTTCCATTGCAGATTCTACTAATCTGTGTACAAAGTTGTATAGTTCATATGAAAGTATTTGGTTACTCGTATTTACCTCAACACTAGAGTTGATTGACTAAAAGACTGTGTGTGGGTGGCTGGCTGGCCGGCTGGCTGTCTGTATGTCTGTCTGTATGTATTTAAAATAATTTGTTAAATGGTAAATGGCTGCATTTACATAGCGCTTTTATCCAAAGCGCTTTACAATTTGTTCCTCACATTTTACCCATGAACTCACACATTCACACACCAACGGCAGAGGCAACCATACAAGGTGCCAACTAGGAGCAATTAGGGGTTAAGTGTCTTGCTCAAGGACACTTCAACACGCTGCCCGGGAGGAGCAGGAATCGAACCGGGAACATCCAGATTACCAGACGACTGCGCTACCCCCCAAGCTACCGGTACTTGTGAAAGTTGTGTCCCTTGCTTTCAAGCACACAAATAAAAATATATTTTTGTATGTCTTCATGAATATTGATCTATCTTGTTTATTATTCAGCATTTACATATATGCCTATCTATTGTATTGCCTAAGTGTATATTGATTTCATGTTTATGTTACAATCAAGTGACATTTTAAATTCTCATTATAAAAATGTTTATCAATATAAATGTATTTATTTATTTGAATGTTAACTCGTCCTCAGTCAGAGCATGTAGGCTAACATTTATGATGTCTACACTGAGACTATTTGATGGGAACCATTACCAACCATAAAATTCGATACTTGTGGTCGCAAGTTTCTTTAATTTTTTTTATCAAATCTTTTTTTATTCATTTTTTTATTTTTATTTATCAAAACACAATACAATAATACAAGGGATACCACAAGACAATACGGTCGCGAGTTTCTTATAAATCAGTGGCCGGAACCAATATATATGGCGTCGTTTCTAGGAGGATTTATTTTTGTGAACACGTGTCACGTGCTACTCGGTCCGTCGAGAAGTTTTGAAGAACACACAGTACAGAGTGTTGTCTGGAGCCTCTGGAGGAAATGTACTTTTGTCACGAGATGGGACTTGTTTCGTTTGGACATTACACCTTGGAACTTTAAAGCATGATCACTACTACTACAAAGGGTGACATTAACTATTTTGTTGCGAAACCTGCATAGTCATGGTCTGGTTCGGGGAGCTTGCCAAAGATCATTGACAGCAACCATGACATTGAATGCAAAGTAACTAAATAGCTATTAGTCCACGTATTTATATAGATAAACCATTTCGACCTTCGGGAATAAATACCACGCACGGAAGCTGCTAGTAAGCGTTGTGGCAAACCATTGCTAACAGATGTATTACGCCCCCAATGTCAGCCAAGCTTTGAGCAGCACAACCAAACAACCATGGAGTTGCTGTGTCTTCGTCTCGTCAGGAGCAGTCGATTCTGTTCCATGTCTACACTAACGACACGACATCTCCAGGTGTACCGACAAGGAGGACGGACTGTGGACAACACACGCTTGTTGTCTTCAGTAGGATTCTGCACACATGGCAGCCGTCAAACCACTAAGAACTTCGTTCAGTCTAATGTCAAAACAACTGCATGTGGGAGACGCGTGTTCTCTCAGAATGTAAGGACAGTGTATTTCCCAGTGAAGAAGAGTTGTACTGAAACCATTGCACCATTTCCCTGTGGTTCAGTTCTTACACAGTGTGGGCAACAGTTCCACACATCTGGCCCATTGAGGGCTTTGCCAATCCCTGTCATCTGGCTGTTGCTCAAACCACTGCAGAAGCTCCTAGCTATTTTACTGGGGAGGTAAGACTTGGACAGTGCGGGGATTATGCGGCTTATTATTATTTACCTACATTCTTGAAGAGTTTGATCTGCTGAAAATAAGCTTTCTTAACTCTTTCTACTCTCTTAATTAGAATCAATCAGCAGTTAATTATATAGATTACACATGTCTCCATTGCTATTTATTTGTGGTTAATTATTCTGCAATACTGGATTAGGACATAACAACAGACCAACAAATCATGACTTTATCTCGGGTTCGCAGTGAGGTTTGACCCTGGGCTTTCCACCAACACTACAGCACTTATATCTCTGTCTGTCTTGTATTGACTTTATACACTGCAGAAGTGGCATTCTATTTGACTCTGCCCCCCCACCCCCCCCACCCCCCAATTCAAAAGCTCCTAAAGTTTATTATGGAAAGACTATGATATTTTGCTATATAAAACACTGATTACTGGATCAGCTTGAAATGTATTTTTTTGGCATTGATAAGTATGTTTAAAATTATGAATAACACGACAACAACAACGACAAACGCACCCAAGTCAGATATTTTATACTCTAGGGGTGACAGTGGCTCAGGAGGTAGAGCAGGTTCCTGGATCGATTCCGGCTTCTCGGCAGCGTGTCAAAGTGTCCTTGAGCAAGACACTTGACCCCTAACTAACTGCTCCCAATTAACAGGTTGGCTCCTTGCATGGTTGCCTCCGCCATCGGTGTGTGAATGGGTGAATGTGAGGTATAAGTTGTAAAGCGCTTTGGATAAAAGCACTACGTAAATGCAGTCCATTTATCATTCCTTTGGGCATGCAATCTATGTGCACTCTCCTCTTGGCTGGAAGAGCAGTATGGATAAAATGAGAGTGGATATGTCCAGATATGTTTCCAGAGAAGACATTAGTGGCCATCTAAATGCAGAGATTATAGCCTACGGTAATACCTCTGCTATGCCCATTAAGCTTTGTGTAGCAAAAGACACTCAAAACAATCATTTGGGGATGAGTGGGTTGGGTTGGGCCAAGTAAAAGAGCTGTCTGTTGTATTTCTCAAATCCCAAATGATCCCTATAGGGAGGGAGGTGTAGTGGTTACATCATTGGTGTTTCCCACGCGGTCCACCCTCCTTGAAACTGCCATGTATTTCCAATGGACCCATTTCTAAATGGTCTCGTTTAAAACAAATGAAGCATGAACATTGGCATGGTGTACCTTTCTGTGTGTATTCATCCACAATCTATAGCTCAACATGAAAAAAATCGTAAAAGTAGCAAAATAACAACGTTTATGTTTTCGTTCACTGAGGAACTACACTCACTTTGGCGCTGCTGACTGACGTCACCACAGCGTAGACTCTTCTTGGCTGTATTAGGCAACAGCACTGAATGACAGGCGTTCTACTGGTAAGTGTAGTTATTTTTTAACGACTCATTTAAAAACCTTATAACTAACTTTATTTCAACCAAAAATGCTTAAACAATGATGTTAATGATGGAAGGGATCAATTTTGTGCAAAAATGGAAAGCTGCTTGAGGCAGAATTATTACAATAGCTGATCATATATTTTCCCAATGATAAAACCCTATATGGGTGGACCGCGTGGGAAACTAAAGTGCCGTCAGACTACACCTCCCTATAAATAAATGATTGCATGTAAGCCGCTCAAATGACTGGCTTATGCTTAAGGTCCCTCGAGCACAATCTGAACTGTTTCAGTGCACCAACTTCTTGGAATGATCTTCAGCACACAAGCTTAAAATTGATTCTCTCCTAATCTATGGACGGTTTAGGGCCATGATCCCAAACATCTCTGGTTCATCGTGTAACTGCTTTGCTCACTGGAATGCCGTTTGATGTCTCATTGTGGCCTGCCCTCAGCTTGCATTTCTGATCGCAGGCAGGCAATTTTTTATTTATTTATTATGCAAACCAAAGTAGGTCGAGTCACAATCGGAAAGATATTCATCATAGAAATGACAGCTATATCGTGCCGCCTGGGGGAGATTTGTGCTCCGCTGAGCACACCTTTCTAGTTGTCAATGGATCAACTCCAAAATGTGTCATTTGATGACATCACATATTCAAGTCTTAATTCTCAGATTTACAGCTTAGGGAAACAATTGTCTATGGTTATAGATATTATTCACGTCACTGTCCAAGATCATTGGAATAGCAATGTAATGTAAATCTGCTTCAGGTTGATTTATGCTTTAACTACTCTTAACAAACATTTACTTAACTACTCCCCAACGCAAGCTGATCCAATGTTTTTTTTATTGCAAAATATACAGTCTCCTAGGGGCTAAATTGAATGTCACTTCTGAAGTCACCCTATAAGCTCATTGGAGTGTTTTTGAAGTTTTGACTGGTCTTTGTGTGTAGGAGTATTAGGAAGTGGTGGATGGCTCTCCCGCCCAACCGCAGGCAGTATTTCCGCGAGGTGGCCTGGCAGAGCCGCTGGCATCTGACCGCAGGAGGGGCCGTTGCTATGGTGATCCTGGCCCTCTTCCTCCTCACCCACCTGGATGAGTCGCCGATTACGGGACGCACGCGCCTCCTGGTGTTCAGCAGAGAGAACTACATGGAATTGGCAGCCATGACTGCAGAGGGGGTGAGAGGAGGCTGGCAGGGGAGACATGGGAGGGGAAAGTCTGATTAGGTGGAACTATCAAAGAGGTTAGATGGAGGAAGAGGGCACTCAACAGCGGAAATTAATGGGAGGTGATGTCAAACACACGTCATTCACAATTTCACATCATTAGCGAAATTGACATTTATAGCAATAGCAATCAACTGCTTAAATATCAGGGATTTCAATTTCAATGTTGTAAATATTTTCTCAATCTGATGTAAAAATCTAAATCGTTAGGCTAGATTAACCTCGTCTGTGAATCTTTTCAAAAAAGGCGAAATACGTCATCATCATGCACCCTGTAACGGCACATTTTCACCTTCCAATGTCCGGTTTTCTCTTGCACATTACTTCACAGGTATGGTATGGGAGAGATCCTACGCAGTAGACACATAAACTAACAAAGATGGATGTCCAGTCGTAATTCCAGGTTTAGGTGTATTTATTGTGTTGCAGTTGTAATGATGGGACATTCCATTCATAATGCCAATGTGGGTTCTGTAGTGATTCTCTGTTCTTCTGTATTTCTGTCTGTCTCTGTCTGTCTCTGTCTGCTTCTGGCTGCTGGTAAGAACGGTGTGGCTCCTCACTACCTGTGTCCTGGCTCATCACTGCGCCTGTGACCCTCTAAATACACACCCAGTGCTGTCAATCTAAAGCCTGCCACCAGGTGTCTAATAATAATACTACAAATAATAAATAATATGCCACTATCATAATGGCTCCTACACCCCCCCCCCCCCCAAATAGACCCGCTGAATGACATTCCAAGTTTGAAATGTCAAAATGTTTCTAAGACTCTAAACATGGCAAATATGTTGCTCAATCAAATAAGCATCCTCTACGTTTACTGGTATAAACTATTTTACGTCTCACTCCATTAATTTCTCCCAGGTCTGATTATATTTTCCAGAGGTGTAGCCAGCGAGATTCCTTTAAGGCCATGCTAATTCAATTTAATGTTTAAGGGATTTCATTTTCAGAAAAATTAGGCGAGCGATGCATTAAAAAAAAAGGTTTAGGAATATTGATAAAGCCTTTGTTTTTGATTACCACAAGTCATTACCACAGAGCTTTTCACAACCGGAACCGGTTCATGAAAATGTAATTCGATAAAATTTATTGGGCAGGTATGCGCAGGGTAATAGAAGTAAGAAGTAAGATAAATATAGGCAATTAAATCTGAAGATGGAACATTGTTATCCGTATAAACAAAGGCGCAAGGTTTAGGAACATAGGCAACAGAATTCAGAATCTATACAGAATGGAGAGAGTGCGTGTGATTGAGAGATTGAGAGAGAGTCCGTGGGGGGGGGGGGTTGGAGGGGCAGAGCACTTGCCATACCAGACTGTGATGCAGTTAGTGAATATGCTTTCTATGGCACAATGGTAGAAATTCTACCAGAACCAGATGGGCTTTCCTCAGGAAGAAGAGACGCTGGTGAGCTTTCTTGCCCAGGTTGGAGTTGTCCACGGAGACGGACACCCAGGCATTTGGAGCTAGAGAGACACACTCAACCTCTGTCCCATTGAATCCGGCTTATAAGAACATTTTGTCTCTTCTATTTTAAAATAAAATGTACCTGGTATGAAAATGAAAATGTCTGGTGAATATATGGCTGGCGGATGAAAAAAAAAAAAAACCCAATTCTGTTGGGAGAGAGAGAAAACGTAAACCTGGAAACCTCCTTCCTGACATGGTATTGACTGCTCTCCTATGTGTTTCTGTGAGTGCTTTAGTACATGGAGCAGTACGCGGAGCAGCTGGTTCCCGTGGAGGACCCCCGTCACCAGGTGGTGGAGCGGCTGGTGCAGCACCTCGCCCAGAGGAACCAGGACATCCCCGAAGTGTCCTCTGTGCCCTGGAGCGTCCACGTGGTCGAGGACCCCACCGCCAACGCGTTCGTTCTCCCCGTCAGTCCGATTATTGAGTCTCAACAAGCCTCTATTACGTACATGGCACACCTGTACAGTACGATGGCACACGTGTCACCTGTACAGTAGGATGACACACCTGTACAGTACGATGGCACACCTGTACAGTAGGATGACACACCTGTACAGTACGATGACACACCTCAGATCAGCAGCTTAAATATCGGTACCAATAAATTAAATGGATTAAATAAATCTATTGTAGTAGATTCCTACGGAAGCGTATTTCTGCCACACCAGAAACAGAAAAAAAATATCAGTATCACGTAGGGGTGGGAATCACCAGTTTCATCACGATACGATACAATATAGATTCTTTGGACAACGATACGATATTTGCCAATATCACAAAGTGCCACGATACGATTCGATTCAGCTGCCTGCGATCGATATGAGACGATATTATATGCCCATTTAACACAATCTGTAACATTTAGATCAACAAAAAAAAGGCAACGGGAAATATCATTTGACATTTTTATTTTTGAGCTCTTCCAGACATTTAAATGAAAAACAATCTATTGTTTTTAATACAAATATACCTCCTATTCACTGTAAAGTGCCACGTTTTGATATACTGTATATATGAACCGATCTTTTTACGTTGCATCGATCCTATTGGATCATTGATAATAGATCGATATATCGATCTGGATCGATGTATCGTCCCACCCCTTATTGTTTTAACATAAAACGTTTCACGTTATAACTAGTGCTGTCAGGCGATTTGTAATTAATTAATCTAATTAATCGCATTTTAATCGCATAACCATTTTATGCCTGATATTTTTTTTTTTTTATATATTTTTTGGCGTTTTATCGCTTTATTTATTCTACTGGGCAGTCCAGTAGAGAGAGACAGAGGAGGAATGGGAGACAGAGTGGGGGGAAGACATTCGGCAAATAACGACAGGTTCGGGAGTCGAACCCGGGTCGGCTGCGTCATGGCTGAGCGTGCTATGTGGTTCGCCACTGGGGCGCCCTTATGCCTGATATTCTATAGTCATATTTCAAATTGCATGTGTCCGGATGGCAGAATTCAGTACTGTATCTACAAAACCTTCTGTTTAATCATCTTCCATCTATTAATTTGCTTAGATTTTTCAGGTCTGGTCAATTTGAGCATGGTGTTATTCTTTTTTTTATATTTTATTTTTAAATTTTTTAAACATGACATACAATTAGACACACGAGCATTAACAGTAAATATCCAACGTAAATCACAGGACCATACATTCCATTTGAATCAATATAAATGTAGTTTACGAGATATATACCTAATACCGTACTTTTCGGACTATAAGCCGCGGCTTTTCCCCCCATTTTTCGACCCTGCGGCTTATATAACGGTGAGGCTTATATGTGACTCGACGTGACCAAACCCGAAAATGTACAAATCTAAATATTGCTTTTTTGACTGCATTGAAATGTTATTTATCTGTTCCCTTATTTGCTAAACTTAATACAACTTGTAAATGAGTTAATTCTTGTTATTTGTCCGACAGTATTGTGTCCCAATGCTAATTACATATGGTAATTAAACATTAAAACACCTGCGGCTTATAGTCCAGTGCGGCTTATATATGTACACATCGTTCAATTCAGCTGCTGCGGCTTATAGTCAGGTGCGGCTTATAGTACGAAAAGTACGGTACTTGCAATCCAATCCAATACATTATGCTCTTGCTCGCTCTTCCCCCCAGGAACCCCACTTGGATAATCCATCCATTTTCATTAGTTTCTAACCAGGAATTACAATTCATATGCTAGCCTTTATTCTCTCCACCACTTCTAACCAGATTGCAATGCTGGTTTCACTGACACCTAAAATTCTTGCTGTAGATATCTCTAGATAAATCACATCGAGATAGGTAAGAACCCATACCTTCCGGGCACATTTTATCCGGTTGAATCCATCGTGATGCTATCAGCTTTTTAGCTGCTGTAAGACCGGACAAAACTAGTCTCTTTAGCTGTATAGAGGCTGCAAACTGAGAAACATCATTCAACAGCAATACAGAGGGCTGTACAGGTATGTTCAGGAAAAAAAAAATCTGATAATTGCAGGGTCACTTCTTCCCAGAATATCTTAACAGGTGGGCAATCCCAATACATATGCATAAATGTACCCTCATCACCATTTGTACATAAGGAACATAGAGAATCTTGTCTAAGTCCCATTCTGTTCAATCTTATAGGAGTCAGGTATGTCCTATGAATATAATTAAGATTAATTTGTTGATGATCCGGGTTGTGTGACGCAATTCGAATGTTTGCCCAGACTTCTTGCCAATCAAAATCTACTTCCAAGTCTGGTATATCCCTCCTCCAGACTGAGTCTAGAGGAAGGATTCCATACGAAGACGTTAGTAAGTGATGATAAAAGTCAGATACAAAGCCTCTCGATGTCTCTCTTTCATAGAAGAATTTGTGATATCTGTGGTGCTCAATTGGTATCTTTAATGGGACTCCATGAGCCTTCAAACATTCCAATAACTGTGCGTAGAAATAATATGTGGAACTGGTGAGGTTAAATTTGTTACGTATATCTTGATAGCTACAAAAACCCTGTTTGTTGAAAACATCTCCCAATGTATGTATGCCCTGCTTTTCCCATTTGGGGTATCTGATAGGTCTTTTTCCAATAAGGAGTGCATTGTTATTGAATAGGGGAGTATGGCTATGCCATTTATGTTGGTTAGAATATTTTGTCTGTGTTTCACGCCATATCCGAATCTCATGTGTAATAAGAGGGCCAAATTTCAATCCGCATTGCTTAATTGATAATATGGTGTATACTATGTCCTGCAGTCTATGTGGTGCTACTATATTTTCTTCTAAGTTTCTCCAGGATACAGATGCTTGGGAGTCAAACCAGGTTGTCAGTGGTCTTAAAGAGTACGCTTTAAAATAGTGGTAAAAGTCTGGAAATGCTAAACCTCCGTCGGCTTTGTTTCTCTGTGCGGTGGATCTTTTTATTCGTGGAGGTTTGTTATTCCAAATAAATGTATATGCGGTGGAATGTAATTTTTTCCAGTAACCATCAGGAGGGGGTAACGGTAACATTGAGCTAATGAAGTTGATTCTAGGTAAAACATCCATCTTAACTATTGATACTCGGGCCTGTACTGAGTTTTTAAGTTTGGACCACCTGTCAAAGTCGTATTTGATCTTATCTTGGAATTTTGTGTAATTGTACTTCACCGTTTGGCATATAGTAGGGAATATTTCAACTCCTAGACATCTGAAGTGTTTTACCATTGGTATTTTTTCTGGAAGGAATATATTCTTTGCAGGGGCATTAAGTGGTAGGAAGGCCGACTTTGGCCAATTTATCCTAAATCCCGATAGATTTAGATGAGATGAGGCATTGAGGTGGTAGGGTTTTGCATGAACAATATTACGTCGTCCGCATATAAACTAATATGATGTTGTGTGCCCTTAATTGCGATTGGTTCTATGGATTGGGATTGTCTTATATACTGTGCTAAAGGCTCTAATGATAAAGCGAATAGTCCGGGACTAAGAGGGCAACCCTGTCTGGAGGAGCGTGATACAGGAAAGATTTCGGAGGTGATATTACCTGTTGTAATCATGGCCGATGGGTCTTTGTATAATACTTTTATCATATCAATGAATCCGTTTCCTAACCCCATCCTTTCCAGTACTGCCCATAAATAAGACTATTCCAACCTATCAAAGGCTTTCATCGCATCCAAGGACAGCATCGCTATAGGTGGAGTGGCATCCTTGCTGGCATCTAGCACATGTAGTAACCGTCTTATATTATCTGTGATCAAGCGGCCTCTTATGAAGCCAGTCTGATCAGGATGAACTAAAGATGTCGTATGCTTTTGAAGTCTGATGGCTAATACCTTGGAATACAGCTTGATATCGGTTCCGAGGAGGCTCAAGGGTCTATAACTACCGCAATCGGTGGGGTCTTTGTCTTTTTTAAGGAGGACTGTTATGAGTGCAATATTGTCTATCTTATGGAAATTCCCCTCCTTGATTGAGTATAAAATCATATTAAGTAATAGGGGTCCAATTACATCCCAGCATGAGAGGTACAATTCTGGAGGGATACGAGCATGGTGTTATTCACAGTCAAAGATAAAAAAAAAAAAATTGATATTCTCATTTGGTTCATTACAATTTACTCAAAATAAAATTTTCATTCAATCAATCACCGCGCAGATTGATTGATTGAATGAAAATGTTATTAACAGATTGCAGAATGGGTACAATACAGTACGGCTCAATACACACATTGTTAAGGGGATGCAGACCAGAGAAAGACTTTCGTCTTGTTTACATCAGGGTCCCCCATTTTCAATTCATAATGAATTGTAAGTAAGGGTGCAACTTGCACCGTGCAATCCATTCTTTGTGGATCTAGCCCACAGTATTTCTGACACTGGGAATACATTCCCTGAGATGCATAGATGTCCCTAGAATCAGATACCAAGAACATGCACCATGTTATGGACCATATTAAAAAAAAAAAAAAAACGTCTGTAAATGTGTATTCTACATTCTTATGGAATGAATGAGATACAAAAAAAAATATATATATTTTTTGTAATAAATTTAGTAAATTTTTATAACGCGATTTGCTGTGTAATTAATTAATCTAATTAACGCGATAAACTGACAGCCCTAGTTATAACGTGATAACCTATTTGTTGTGAAGGGCCAGATTAAACCGAATATATATATTTATTTATATATATATATTTAATTGTATTTGTATATTCTCTAATATTCCCTGATATCCCTTGTATATTCCTTGTACAATATGCATTGAATATCCATTCTAGCCTACTGAACATCCCATAATAGTCTCCATTCTACTATTGGTCGAGACCTTGGTGCCAGGCTGCCATACCCCTCAGACCCAGTTCAAACGTACCGCTCCACATGTACGAACAAGTCCTAGTTCCGCGTAGGAATCTGGCTACCGCACCACTAATGGGACTATTTGTTCATAGTGCGTATATATACTGCGCTACTAAAGTAGGACTTTCTTTTCAGTCCAGTTTCTTACCCTCCAATAGAGTCACAGACGTAAAGCCTCCCCGCGACGCCACGTGTGGGAGTAAGGCCAAGTTCGCCTACCATCGGTATTGAGACATCGTGTATATTAATATTTGAATAGTCATATTTGGCACTATATCGTCGAGTTGGACGTAGTCTATTAAGCTAATAATAGTCTGTTAATATATAGTGCTTCGTGCGGTGAGAATACTACCGTAGTCAGTACCCCATCGTTGCGGGCAGAGAACTGGCTGCTTACCCAGGGTGGTTGACCCCATGTGAAGCTGCACCCGAGGAGCCCCAGAGCCGACGAGCGAGTGGACCTGTATACCGGATTATTCTACCGACGACAGCCCGCCTTCCCAGGCACGGATTATGCTTTGTATACTTTGATTATTCCATGGATAAAGACCCCCGACACTGCCGTGTGTTGGAACCCCCCCCCCTGGAGAGGACGCAAGGTGAGGAGACGCTCTGCAAGACGAGGTCGCTTCACGTCTCTCCCCCGTGGACCGGAGAGAGCCGGCCCACAAAGAGTCCACCTGCTTTCATCTGTGGTCCAAGGATCGCCGGCGCATTGAACGGCACTACAGTGGGTTCACCTGGGATACCCTTGGCCGGACGAGGCAGCCGGATTCTACCCCCCCCCCCCTCCTACTCCTGTCGGCTTACAAGCGACCGGATTAACCCCCCCTTAGTGTATCTAGTATATAATCATTAAAGTATCATTGCTGTTATTCCTTAACTATTCCAGGTCGTATATTTACCACCTGCGCCATCAGAGATTGGACATTCTCTATTGATATACCGACGAATACTCTTTGCCATAAAAGTGCATACTATTTCAATTCATAAATGTAATTAAGTGATTAAGTGCTTGCTCTACACACCATTGCTGTGTAGTAATAAACGCATACTTCGACTTCGTACATTTGTGTTGGATCCGTTTCATCTACGTGAGAGTGTTTATGATAATATATTTATGCCGTGTACTGGGTGGCCGAATATTAAGTACAAAGGTAGTGGTAGTAAGTATCATATCTAGTAATACAGTCAGGGAATTGTACCCCTCAGTTACAATTGGTCCTTCGAGCCGGAGGGTAATTAGTGTAATATTAATATAGTGTTATTAATATTGAAATGGCCTATGATGAACACTCCACGAAACGATCCTCCTAACCAACGCCCGCAGCGCGAACGACGGCTCCCTCAGTACTTAGAGGCCTACGCTGTCAGTCAACAACCTAGTCTTCTACTAACAGTAAACGCGGTAAAACTAGAAAGTAAAAGTATGTCTAACCCCAACGCCCAGACTACCCCGACCATAGAGGCCCCTACGGGCTCTAATGTAACTGACCAAGTTCACGGTGGGGACCAGTGGGAACCAGACATGACTTCACACCCCGCCAGTACTGAAGAAGTAGTCCCCGATGAGTCCCGGGAGGAATACAACGCTACCGAGAGAGAACTCGGCACGGAAGAAGACGGGGAGAGCACCGTGGAGACAGAGCTCCAAGGCTCCGCAAGGAGTACCCCGAGGGAAGGCTCCCCTATACAACCGCCTTCTCCCAGCGAGGCAGAGAGGACCCTACAGCAGGCCTTCCTCATCAGCCTGAACGCCGCTGCTGAACGCGACCGACTGCAGATCCAGCAGCGAAGCGAACACGAGCAGATACGTCTAGAAATAAGACGCATTCAGATGGAAGAGAATGTGGCCCGAGAACGAGCCGGTGCTCAACGGGACGCAGCGCACGACAGACAGCAGTCGCAACTAATAGAACAGCTGATCAGACGGACAACACCCTCTCCCTCCGCCAGAGGCTCCAGGAACTCGTCTAGACACACCTCCAGGGCGGCATCCCCTAGCCGAGTAAACAACCCTGAACTTGACCAACAG
Source organism: Notolepis coatsorum (assembly GCF_963971535.1). Classification (NCBI taxonomy): domain Eukaryota; kingdom Metazoa; phylum Chordata; class Actinopteri; order Aulopiformes; family Paralepididae; genus Notolepis; species Notolepis coatsorum. The sequence goes on along the minus strand of NC_140166.1, from coordinate 183,616,149 downwards.
ACGAGGTCTATACCCCCCACAGACCACCTCCCCCCACCGGTCCAAGCGAGACCTAGCAACCGGGAAGGAGCAGCATATCCTGTGGAGAGGCTAAACCAGAGACTACAAGCACTGGATGACCTAACTGAAGACGAAGAGGAAGAGGAGGAGAACCACGGCCGAAGACAGCACAGTACTCTACCGGACCAGGAGGTCCGGTACAGCCCAGGCTATACCCCCGCGGAGCTGCGCTACAGACCCCCGACTCTATACACGGGTGAGCACGACGCACGACCCGCACCGAGGAACAGCACCTGGACAAGCGGGCCATGGTACACTGCCGGTACCAGCCCATACCAAGGAGCGGGAGGAGACTCGCCTAGGAGGCCTCTCCCCCAACGCTCGCCGATGTATCCACAGTCAGCGTCATACATTGGCACGCCTATGGTACCCGACTTCACCCAAGAGAACCGGGCCCAGTATACAGAACTCCGCATGTGTCTGGAGACCATGTTGGTGGATGTATTGGATGAACGCCACAAATACGCCATCCTACTGAAGCACTTAAAGGTACCCCGCGCACATAATATAGCGCTCGCCTACGCGACTTCCACCACCCCATACACAGCAGCGCTGGTAGCATTGGACCAGAGGTATGGGCGCATATGGGATTACGTGATCCAGGAGATCCGACACATCGACCGCTTACCCCCAGCAATAGACAATCGAGCACTGGACGACCTGTCCATCAGAGTGCAGTCCCTGGTAGGGATGTTGGGAGCGCAAAGAGAGAAGGGGAGGCATGAACTTTACGCCAACTCAAATGTGGAAAGGATTCTGGAGAAGCTGCCGCCCGCTCGTCAGGAGCGCTTTAGGCGGCAGAGGGACCACAGAGACCCGAATGGCCCCGAACCGAACCTCCTCGATCTAGCAGACTTCCTGGCGAGAGAAGTCAGCAGCCTACGGCTAGATACATTCGGACGGAGCACCCCTGGCTCCAGAGAAGGAACCAGACGACTAAATGATGGAAGAAGATCGGTGACTGTGATGCACCAATCGGAGTCAGTACCGAGCAGCAGGAGCCACAGTACCCCCTCCAGAACGGAGAAGTGGAAGATAGTGTGCCCCTACTGTGAGAAAGAACACTGGCTAGCGCAATGTGACTCCTTCCCCAAGCTGAACGCGGAGGAAGCAGGTCAATGGATAAAGTCCAACAAGCGCTGTTTTCGCTGTGCGCGCTCACACATGGCAGCCGAATGCCGCTTAAAGAAAAGGTGCACCAAGTGCGATGGAGCCCATCTGGACATACTTCACGACAGTAACAGACGGCGCCCTTCACCTGCACCATCCAGCCGCAAAGCGAGCGTCATGTACATCGATCCCGCCAGCAGCAGTGGAGCCCGAGTACTCCTAAAAGTAGTGCGTGTGACACTAAGCTACCAGAATAAAGTCCTGGACACTTACGCCGTCCTCGATGACGGGTCAGAGAAGACCCTGCTGCTCGCCTCCGCTGCGGCCCAGCTAGGGCTGCGGGGAAGCGAAACCCAAATGACAATTCGGACAATAAGACGAGATTTGAAGACGATAAAGGGCGAGAATGTCTCATTCTCTATCGCAGCGAGCGGCCAGCCTGAGCGACGGTACCAGATTGCAGACGCTTTCACCAGCCAAGAAATAGGGCTGTCGCGGTACACATACCCCGTCGCCAAGCTGATGGAGAAATATGCACATCTGCGCAAGTTACCGATCCCGCTCATAGACAATGCTATGCCGACCCTGTTGATAGGCTCCGACCATGCAGACCTCATTGTCCCGATAGACCGGGTTCATACCGGACCCCGAGGCTGTCCTGCAGCAGTCGAGACCCGTTTGGGATGGACTCTCCAAGGCCCGCTCGCCAAATCTCTCAACCGAAGTACAGCCACTAGATGTCTCCACTCCCGAGTCACAGAGGGAGAAACCGCACTCCTGCAACACGTAGAGCGGCTATGGACCTTGGAACAAATGCCCTTTAAGAACGGAAAGAAAGACATTCGCTCTAAAGATGACATTTACGCCATTCACCTCCTCGAGACAGGGACCAAGAGAGTCCCGGTCAACGGCGTGTTGAGATACGCCACACCACTCCTGCGGCGAGAAGGAATGCCTACTTTCCACGCCAAGACAGACGCCACAGAACGGTACCTGCTGAACACGGAGCGGCGCTTAGCCAAGAACCCCGCCCAAGAGAGTGTATACCGCGCTGAGATTGAGAAGCTCATCACAGCGGGACACGTCACAAAGATGGACATTAAAGAGGCTGACCAGACCACTGAATCGTGGTACGTGCCCCACCACAAGGTCCATCACAACGGTAAAGACCGCATAGTATTTAACTGCAGCTACCAGATCGGATCCCAAAATCTGAATAAAGAGTTACTGCCCGGTCCCACACTCGGCCCCTCCCTACTCGGCGTTCTACTCCGCTTCCGCCAGGAAAAGGTGGCCATCAGCGGGGACATTAAAGGAATGTTCCTGCAGGTGAGATTAGTAGAGGCGGACAAGCCCCTGTTACGGTTCCTATGGAGAGAGAAGCCAGGAGATGAGCACCCAGCCATCTACCAATGGGAAGTCCTCCCCTTCGGAACGACGTGTAGCCCCTGCTGTGCTACATTTGCACTACAGAAACATGTAGCAGAGGACCCAGCAGCGGACGAAGAGGTCCGACACAGCGTAAAGAACAGCTTCTACGTAGACAACTGTCTACAAAGCCTTTCAACCCAAGAAGAAGCCGAGGCTCTCCTGATTAAACTCCGCGCCTCATTGATCAAAGGCGGCTTTGATCTCAGGCAGTGGGCCAGCAGCGATCCGCAAGTACTGCGCAGCCTCTCCCCGGAGGACAAGGCAGCCAGCAGCGAGACCTGGATGGCTACAATCCCGGGAGAAGCCCAGGAGATGACCCTGGGATTGGTGTGGCGATTCAAAACAGATTCGCTTCACTACAGACACAAGCCCCTGACTACGGAGCAGGGAAGGCCGGCGGCGGCGCCGACCACCAGACGGAGTGTGTACACAACACTCGCCCGACAATATGACCCGCTAGGATGTATTCTATCGTACACCACCAGGGCAAAAATGATTGTACGAGCATTGTGGGACAAGGACCAGGGCTGGGACGACCCCATTCCCGCACACCTTAGATCCACCTGGAGAGAGTGGGAGATGGAGCTCCACTCACTCCCAGGCGTTAATATGCGCCGAAGCTACTTCCCACCCACGGTGAGGCCAGAGACATGTAAAATGGACTTACACGTCTTCAGTGACGCCTCAGAGGTCGCATACGGATCAGTAGCCTACTTGCGGGCCCAAGACCAGGGGGGAGAGATCTACACAGCATTTGTCCTCGCCCGCTCGAGAATAGCCCCACGCAAGCAACAATCTATCCCACGTCTAGAGCTCTGCGCAGCCCTAGCCGGAGCGCACCTAGCCACGCTCATCCAACGTGAGCTCACCATACCGGTGTCTAGAACAATCCTGTGGTCAGATTCCACGACGGTACTCGCCTGGATCAAATCGGACTCATGCAAGTACAAAGTCTTCGTGGGAGTCAGAGTCACCGAGATTCAAGACTTAACCGAAGAGTTAACCGGAGAAACAGAGTGGCGCTACGTTGATACAAAACAGAACCCAGCTGACGTCATCACCCGGGGGATGCCCCTGGATGACCTCACCCGTCGCAATGTCTACAGTGACGGCCCCGCATTCCTAAGACTCCCGGAAGGACAGTGGCCCATGCCTATCCCGAGGGAAGCAAGTCCAGAGGAGGTGGAAAATAAGAAGTCTGTGTTCTGTGGATTGAGCACCGTAGCCTCCACCGACCCTAACATAGACGATTGCACGTCCATAGAGAGTGCACAACAAAGAACATTCCTGCGGTACCACCCGGAGTGCAAGTCCCTCGCTGATATGTCAGCAGCTAACTACGAGGAAGCAGAATTGCTTCTACTGCAGCGAGCCCAGAGAGACTCGTTCCCCGATGAATTGGCCTGTCTACAGGGAGGAAAGCCCGTCCCATCCGACAGCAGATTAATTCATCTGGCCCCCGAGAGCGACGCTCATACCCTCATCAGAGTGGGTGGTCGCCTACGCAGAGCCCCCAATCTACCGGATGACATTAAATACCCGATCGTATTGAACAGCCGACACAAGGTCACAGAGCTGATTATAAAGAAATACGATGAGGATGTACATCACGCAGGAGCAGAAAGAGTCTTCGCGGAAATCAGACGTCGTTACTGGATCCTACAAGGAAGAGAGGCGGTACGACGCTTCCAGCGAACATGTCTAGACTGCCGCAAGTGGCGCGCGCAGCTCTGCATACCAAGGATGGCTGACCTTCCTCCATGTCGCCTCCGAATCGGTGACAAGCCATTCCACTCAACGGGTATGGACTGCTTTGGCCCGCTGCACATAAAGAAAGGAAGAGGAACCGAGAAGCGGTGGGGTATTGTATTCAAATGCATGACCACCAGAGCGATACACATCGAGCTTCTCCCGACCATGAGCACAGACTCATTCCTTATGGCCTTCCGAAGATTCACATCACGGAAAGGAAGACCGTCTACCCTATTGTCCGATCATGGGACAAACTTCAAAGGCGGCGAAAGAGAGCTGAGAGAGAGCTTCCAAGCTATGGGCCCAGAACTTAAGACCCACCTCGCTCCAGCACAGGTTGATTTCCAATTCAACCCCCCAAACGCACCCCACTTCGGTGGCACTTGGGAACGAGAAGTGCGCTCCATAAAGACAGCCCTGTACGCAGTACTTGGGGCCCAGACTGTGGCGGAAGAAGTCCTAATGACAGTCCTCACGGAGATTGAGGGAGTACTTAACTCGAAGCCCCTCGGATATGTCTCCAGTGATGTGGCGGATATCGACCCAGTTACCCCCAACACACTCCTGATGGGGCGGCTAGATCCTGCATTACCCCAGACAATGTACCGGCCTGAAGAAGCGAACGGCCGACGAATGTGGAGGTACAGCCAAGTATTAGCCGACAAGTTTTGGAACAGTTTCCTACTGCACTACCTACCGTCTCTACAGACCCGCCAGAAGTGGGTAAAGGAGAGAGACAATTTGACAGAAGGAACAGTCGTCATGATTATTGATCAATCACTGCCCAGAGCTATGTGGCCGGCCGGCCGCGTAAGCAAAGTGATCACCGGTGCCGACGGCAAGGTCCGAGCAGCTGAAGTGCTCGTCCAGGGTCGCACTTACACCCGTCCCGTGGCGAGGCTCATAGAACTGCCTCGACTCCCAGACATAATCGATGATGACCATGACCCTACAACCCTATGACTTTGTGAAGTTGACTGACCCCTACAGCAAACCCTTATGTGTAAATAGACAACGCGATTAATCTGTCTCTGTTTAACTGATTAGGTCTGGGACCTATTCAGGGGGTGGCTGTTGTGAAGGGCCAGATTAAACCGAATATATATATTTATTTATATATATATATATTTAATTGTATTTGTATATTCTCTAATATTCCCTGATATCCCTTGTATATTCCTTGTACAATATGCATTGAATATCCATTCTAGCCTACTGAACATCCCATAATAGTCTCCATTCTACTATTGGTCGAGACCTTGGTGCCAGGCTGCCATACCCCTCAGACCCAGTTCAAACGTACCGCTCCACATGTACGAACAAGTCCTAGTTCCGCGTAGGAATCTGGCTACCGCACCACTAATGGGACTATTTGTTCATAGTGCGTATATATACTGCGCTACTAAAGTAGGACTTTCTTTTCAGTCCAGTTTCTTACCCTCCAATAGAGTCACAGACGTAAAGCCTCCCCGCGACGCCACGTGTGGGAGTAAGGCCAAGTTCGCCTACCATCGGTATTGAGACATCGTGTATATTAATATTTGAATAGTCATATTTGGCACTATATCGTCGAGTTGGACGTAGTCTATTAAGCTAATAATAGTCTGTTAATATATAGTGCTTCGTGCGGTGAGAATACTACCGTAGTCAGTACCCCATCGTTGCGGGCAGAGAACTGGCTGCTTACCCAGGGTGGTTGACCCCATGTGAAGCTGCACCCGAGGAGCCCCAGAGCCGACGAGCGAGTGGACCTGTATACCGGATTATTCTACCGACGACAGCCCGCCTTCCCAGGCACGGATTATGCTTTGTATACTTTGATTATTCCATGGATAAAGACCCCCGACACTGCCGTGTGTTGGAACCCCCCCCCCTGGAGAGGACGCAAGGTGAGGAGACGCTCTGCAAGACGAGGTCGCTTCACGTCTCTCCCCCGTGGACCGGAGAGAGCCGGCCCACAAAGAGTCCACCTGCTTTCATCTGTGGTCCAAGGATCGCCGGCGCATTGAACGGCACTACAGTGGGTTCACCTGGGATACCCTTGGCCGGACGAGGCAGCCGGATTCTACCCCCCCCCCCCCCCTCCTACTCCTGTCGGCTTACAAGCGACCGGATTAACCCCCCCTTAGTGTATCTAGTATATAATCATTAAAGTATCATTGCTGTTATTCCTTAACTATTCCAGGTCGTATATTTACCACCTGCGCCATCAGAGATTGGACATTCTCTATTGATATACCGACGAATACTCTTTGCCATAAAAGTGCATACTATTTCAATTCATAAATGTAATTAAGTGATTAAGTGCTTGCTCTACACACCATTGCTGTGTAGTAATAAACGCATACTTCGACTTCGTACATTTGTGTTGGATCCGTTTCATCTACGTGAGAGTGTTTATGATAATATATTTATGCCGTGTACTGGGTGGCCGAATATTAAGTACAAAGGTAGTGGTAGTAAGTATCATATCTAGTAATACAGTCAGGGAATTGTACCCCTCAGTTACACTATTGTTTTAACATAAAACGTTTCACGTTATAACGTGATAACTTATTGTTTTAACATAAAAGTTTGTTTCACGTTATAACGTGATAAGTTAGTATCACGTTATAACGTGAAACGTTTTATGTTAAAACAATAAGTTATCACGTTATAACGTGATACTGATATTTTTTTCTGTTTCTGGTGGCAGCAATACGCTTCTGTAGATGTCCCCCTTTCACAACTTTACAGAAGTTTTCAGTGGGATTGTGTTGCTACTAGGGAGCCGCTTTGACTGCAGGTGATTTCCTGTTGCAGTGTTTGATAATATCAACAACTGATTAAATGTGGTCCATTTAATAATAATAATAATAATAATAATAATAATAATAATAATAATAATAATAATAATAATAATAAATGTGATTTATATATAGCTTTTCTAGACTTCAAAGTTTCTTTATACTAAGGGTGGTGGTAGTGAGACAAACGACAGACATAGTAACACAAACACAAGGATGGAGGAGGAGCTAAGAGAAGGCAGTGGAGAAGAGATGGTCTTGAGGCGGGATTGGAAAACTGAGAGAGACTTGAGTCTAGAGTCGTGTCTTGGGGGAGAGAGTTCCAGAGCCTGGGAGCTGCCCTGGAGAGGAAGGTTGGACATGGGGGTGGAGAGAAGGGAGGCTGAGGTGGATCTGAGACACAGAGAAGGTTGGTAGGGGCTAGGGGGAGAGGAGGCCAGTGAGATATGGGGGGGGGGGGGCGAGGCGGGCTTTGTAGGTGAAGGCCAGGACTTTGTAGTTGATCTGGTGGGAGACGGGAAGCCAGTGGATGTCTTTTAGGACTGATGTGGGGCCTGGATTTGGTGTGAGTTAGAAGTCGGGCAGGTGAGATCTGGACCAGTATTACATGTTTTGTCTCTGTGTACCCCCCCCCCCCCCCTCTCTCTGTAGAATGGGGAAGTGTTCATGTTTACTGGCATGCTCGAAGCTGTAGCAGATGTTCATCAGCTCACCTTCGTTCTGGGACACGAGATGGCACACGCACTCATGGGCCATTCTGTGAGTACACACTCACTCACTCACTCACTCACTCACTCACTCACTCACTCACTCACTCACTCACTCACTCACTCACTCACTCACTCACTCACTCACTCACTCTCACTCTCTCTCTCTGTGTTTTCTCCTGGACTATAGATGCTTAGATTCTTCTTCTTAACCAGTGTTAATGGTGTATTTTTGGCGGGGACTGCTGATTTAAGAAGTCACACACAATAACCAAGACAAGGCGTTAAAAACCCATCAAGGAGCTCTATTCAAGTAAAAGAAACAATTGGCAGACAAATGCAGCCTGATTACAAGGAAACACTAGCAAATACATTCAATGTGCTCTTCCTGTAGGTAGCCAGGGTCACCTCAGTGTTTAATATACAGGAGACGGCCTTTCCATTAATCTCCTCGCCCCCCAGGCTCTGTCTCAGAGAGCTATAGTAGCAGAAGGGGTGACTAATTGCAACGTGGTTGTATCAGCCAGTAATATAGGCTTACGGCCACACACACACGCACACGCACACGCACACACACATAGAGCAGACACACTGCTACACACTGTCACTAATCCTATCTGTGCAATGTCCAATGTCCTGTTAACCCTTTCACTACCACACTACATACGACCTGTGGCCCTGCCTCGTCTTGCCGTCTTCATTCTCTGTAGATGTAGCTGTTTCTACTTCAGCAGGAAGAAGCCATTAATCTTGCTCTGAGAAAGTGTTAAGAGTCTAATGAAGTTGTGGGTGTTTGAGAGTTCTAAATGTCCTCTGAGGAGACGCTCGGAGGAGGCTTTTTAATCAGAGGAAGGGAACGAGTATCGATGGGCGCAGTATTCCTCACTAGAACATACGGCATAAACATTCAGTTAAAATATATGGGAACAATCAATAATGTACTCTCTCTCTCTCTCTCTCTCTCTCTCTCTCTCTCTCTCTCTCTCTCTCTCTCTCTCTCTTTCTCTCCCTCCCTACCACTCTCCCCTCCTTCCCCCTCACTCTCCACTCCACTCCCCTGTGTGTCCCAGGCAGAGCAGGCCAGTCTGTCTCATGTGGTGGACCTCCTGTCCCTCGTCCTGCTGACGGCCATCTGGGCTGTGTGTCCTCGGGACAGCCTGGCCGTGCTGGGACACTGGATACAATGCAAGCTCACACAGGTGAGGGGTATGCACTGCAGACAGACGCACACGCACACGCACACACACACACAGTATTTTCTTCCTTAAACCTCCAGTAGGTAACTTCTTCGAATTTACATAAACATTAACATAAAAAGCTTGTCACAGATGAGTAGGATAATGTGAGGGACTTTTAGTAAACCACCATAGCCCCAATACCAGAGTTATGCCTTCTGAAAGTTTAACCTGTTAAGCCCTAGCCCTATTTTCACAAAATCCGCCTAAAAATACATACCTAAGTAAATGGAAGATTGCTCCACTTCTACAAGGTTCATTTGCATGTTCTTGGTATCTAGGGACATCTATGGATCTAATGGAATGTATTCCCAGACCCAGTGTCAGAAATATTGTGTCTGTTACTAGGCTTGAGTAAATTGTGATGAAACAAAGGAGAATATAAATTATGATTTTTATGATTTTCACTTTGACAGTGAATAACACCATGCTAAAAATGACCAGACATGAAAAAAAAGCTCGATCAGCACCTTCTTGAGATCATGTGTACAAAAAAATCTAAGCAAATGAATAAAGGGAAGATGATTAAACAGAATGTATTGTAGATACAGTACTGAATTCTGCCATCCGGACACATGCAATTCAAAATATTATTATAGAATACCAGGCCTATAAATTACCTTATTATAGCCAACTCGCACATCTATGGATCGGGCCAAATCTCCTCTTTGAAATGGCAGAGTTCAATTTGGATTTAGTATCTCCAGGCGTGGAGCAAGAACCGCGAATGAAATCTACTGTATGTACAGTTTCATTCTTATAATGGGTATGGCTCCGCCATTTTGGATCGGATTGCAACACGGATTGTTTCTAAAGTTCACAGAAGGTAGACACACTAACTGCGCTCCAATATATGCCAATAACGTTCAGTTTTGTGATAGAATCCTGAGAAATAAGAGAAATAAAAAAAATTCATACACAACCAATTTGCTTGCAGGAAGCTAGAATCGACTAGGAAATGTAGTTTTTCGAAATGTCAACGCTCATCGAGAGCTCTGGATGCCCTCTCATATGACTACAATCTGCGACGCGACGCTAATTAAAAATGGCGGATATTCACTAAATTATGAAGACATTCCATAAACTAAACTAAACTAAAATCTCGCTAATAACAGTTTAGACTATTGGTGAACAAACGTATTGTTGAAAATATACACTATGACTGCTGTTGTGACGTGGTTAGGGTCTTTACTCTTGGATACATTTGGGGAAAAAACACTACTTGTATTCATAAAGTCTGTAGACATTGATTTATGACGTTATGTCATTTTGTGTCCGGTACCGGACCCGTCGGGCTTAAGAGGTTAAGTGTGGCTTGGTTTTCCGGCCAATCGGAGAAGTTGACAGGGAAAAGGCTCGTACCTCATTGGCCGCCGCAGTTTGAAATCACGCTCATTGTCAGAAAAACAGTGGGGTGAAAACATTGCAGAATGGCATCAATAAAGTAATATATTATTCACACATGTGTGCCACAAGACTGTGAACGTTTCTGTATGTAGGATGTATTTGATCGCACATCACAGTTTCACCCCCCTGCAAGGTCCCCACAGCAGCTGTAAAAGAGAATGTATAACAGCGTTATAACCATAATCTCTCTATCTCCCTCTCTCTCTCTCTCTCTCTCTCTCCCTTTCCCTCTCTCCCTCCTAGTTAATGTTCAGTCGTCCCTTTAGCAGAAAGCTGGAGGCCGAAGCTGACTGTGTTGGATTACAGCTGGCTGCCAAGGTACACGGATAGCATCGAGATCACCACCGTCTTCATCATAAACTACATTGCAGAATTCAAATCACAATTCAGCGCTTGTTTGTGATGAATAATGAATCTTGTGAGTCTTGTAACTCTTCATAGGGGAATCTGTAAGGTAATAGTCCCCATCAATCACAGCATTTTGCAGGGTTTCAGCCGAGTCTTGCAGTCTGGTGACTGTGCACTAGAGGGCACTGTTGTCAAATGAAAGTATACGGCATGTGAATGGCTTCAACTCAAGACAGATGAAGGCCACATTCTCTGTGTCCGTTGCATGTCGTGTGTGTGTAACCAGGAGGGATACACCAATACTGATATGAGAATTGGATATTGGGCAGATACCAGGCTAAAACAGGGTATCGGTATCTATGCAAATCTAATACCAAGAGAGCTTTGTGTAATATGTCAGAAATCAAAGCAAAGCCTCTCGGTTTAAAAATAAATAAATAAATAAAATTGTATACAGATGCATGTTGGATCCCTATAATAGATAATAATACATATTACAGGGATTAAAGCGCTCCGTCCTACGATGGATTTCCGTCAATTTGATTCGGAGTCGCAACGGATTTTCCCTCAATTGGCTACCTGTGTACAAAAGGCTGGGAAATAATTTAGCGGACTATCCCTTTAAGACTCCTGTTATCATGTACCTTGTGGGTGTTGTGAGCGCAGAACAAGAGTTGAAGTTCAGTTTGAGACATACGGTAGTTTGAAAAGGGACCGTTAATATAGTTATTTCTTTCATGTGGGATCCAGTCTGATATCCAGATTGTTGAGTCAATGACAAAGTAAGTGGCCGCAGTTTATTGTTGACCTGCTAATTTAACTGTGTTCAGTGTGATTGACTGGAAGAGGCGCTAAGTTGGCTAACGTGATCCTTCCTATGATTGAGCTAATGTGCCAACCGTCGTTATCCTTTTTTTCATGTAAGCCAGTGTAGCGCCGTTTGTGCCGCTGTGCAAATGTTACTAGTATCTCTGTATGTGAGGACGTTAATATGTAGTGCTACACAGTACTCGAGTTGTGAAAAAAAAACGGGGGATGGTCAGGGCTGCAGATCTCATGACAAGTTTGGGGGGGACGCAGAGTATGGGGGTCCGGGGGCATCGTCCCCCGGTAGAAAATGTTTATGATTCGAATACGCAAATGAAGCTTTTAGGAGTATTTCGAAACTAGAATTACAGAGTGGGAGTAGATACACTACTGTTGATACCACATAATTATTATTGGAGGGGACAATTCATATATTTCCCCCCCCTGGATCTGCAGCCATGGGGATGGTGGATTTTATCATATTTTGACATATTTTGTGCTGATAATGGCACAGAGGGGGAGACCAACTGTGTACCGTACCTTTTCATTATTGTAAGCACAAAGATAATATACTTCTAAAACAACATGCATGATCATGTTATTATGGATGTTTGGCACCTCAGAATTGGAGTCAGTCCCCGCCCGGGCTGCCATGGCACCACTGCTCTTACAGTTAGGGTCAAAAGTGGTTGTAATGGAAGTCTATGGTCTTTTAGGTTAACAGTCCCAATTTACCATTTTTTCAATCCCAACAAAGTCAAATGTGTTTATAGAATATTGAATTATAGTGTATTTAAAAAAGCAGTTACTGGTATATGATCAAAACTGATATCTAAGGGCGGTCAGGTGGCGTAACGGAGATTGCGTTTGCCACCAAACCCCGGAGCGGCTAGATTCGCCTGTTCGAATCCAGCTCACAGCTCCGGGGTTGTCACCAGCTTGGCTGGCCGTTCACACTAATACAATTGGCAGTATTAGAGGGTGGGAGAAGCTGGCGGGGTGGGTCCGGGTCGTTGTAAACAGTGACTCCTACAGTTCGGTCGGGGCGCCTGCTAAGCGCGGATAGGACTTGAGTGGGATAGTGTGATCCTTCCACACGCTACGCCCTCTCAATGAGAATCCGCGCTGCCAGGTGAAAAGAAGCGGTTGATTGGCTGGACGTGTGTCGGAGGAAGCACGTGATAGCCTCCACTCTCCCAGACCGACTGTGGGGGGTAAGTGCGCAGCGACCAGGAAGGGGATTGGGAATTGGCATAACGACTAACATTGGGATGGGAGAAAATCGGGGGAAAATGGAGGGGGGAAAAGATCAATAATAATAATAAAAAAAAAAAAAAATGATATCTAAGGGTTGATTTTCAATTGTGATTAATTAAATCATTATGTAAATTAAACAATAACCCGTTCTAAAAAAAGGAGGAAAATATTGATCCATCATTTTATTGCAGTTCAAATTTTAGTTTTTTAACAGGGCATCAAATACTAATTGAAACTGCTTAGTAAAACAAATAGCACTTATAAAGGATGATAATAAATCATATTCAGCCTATATGGATTTCCTTTGTCCTACATAATGCAAGTAGCACGCAACACCTGTTTGAGCTGCGGGATGAGGCGCGCTTGTTTCTGACAGAATGCAACCCAGCTCGCTGCCCACCTTTCCGATCCCGACTGGATAACAGGGCTAGCATTATTTGTCTTGCATATTTGCTAAAATGAATGGACTTAATCTGTCACTACAAGGTGAAAACACAACCATCCTGTCGCTCTGATAAAATACAAGCGTTCAAATCAAGAGGAAACTCGAGCGCTGGAGTAGAAATGGGCCGAATTTCCAGAGCTTAATTAAATACAGTGTTTCAGTCCAAGCATGCAATCCAGTGTTTCAGTCCAATTGTATTTATTATTTAAATATTGTATTTAACTTTGCCATGGCACTGCCATGTTGCCACTGACTACATCTGGTGTCTTTGTTGTGGGAAGACTGGCATAGTGGCATTGTGTGGTTCACCAGTGTATTGTAATTTGGTGTGAGCCGGCAGACGAGAAGTGCCGTGCACGACGTGGAAACATATGGGTGATTTTGCACAAGCTTCCACGCACACTGAGGATGGCCAGTAGCAGTACCGTGGGAATTTTGATTAAACATCTGATATTTTCGCGGGTCTCGTGCCACTGTCAATTAGGCTAAGCGACCGACAGTCAGTGGCACGAGACGCGCACCGTTTGACAGTGATGCGCAGCATATTTGCGAATTGCGAGTGCATGCTCTCGTGACTGAGAGGATGGCCAGTGCCGTGGACATTTTTATTAAACATCCTGATACTTTGATGTAAGGGATGGGAAGGGGGATGGCCGTTTTTGAAGGGATGATATTGACCGTTTTTATTTCAGGGGGGATACCATCCCCCCACATCCCCCCTCAACTCGAGTACTGGTGCTACACGCAGACACCATTTGTAATAATTAGTCTAACCCAATGATGTCGCCATTTTACTGTGTGTAACCTGGAACATTATGTGATGGATATAATTTGTGTTACTATATATATGTACTGTATATATAATATATATATATGTATATATATATATGTTACACAGGGCTGTACAGTCACGTGCTATGGAAAAATTGTTCTGTGCGATGAATGAATTTACTGCAGTAGCACCCGTGCGATAGCCGTTTGGTTCATATCGATACTCTTATTTTGAAAATCACCTGGCTAGTCTCATTTCTGCCCAAGTGCAGCTCCGGCAGCCCATCAACAACAGCATGTGTAGACTTTTCACTTGCTCGCTCCAGAGTGCGCATTTTGAGACTCGAAATAAGTCTCTGCCTTTTCCCCCCGCAACGCGTCCAATGCATTTAAAATGCTTTGCATCCTCACCAAAAACTAACGTTAGCTGCTAACGGTAACTAAGCTAAGCTAACCCGGCTCAGAGGCACAGAGAAAACAGTTCCATTAGTGAGGAAACTTGAATTCCATCACGTCTGTGCGGGAGCTCACAAATAGGCACACAAGCCGATGTTATTAGGCCTAACTATATAGCCTACATCTATAAACGTCACACAAGCAAATTAGCCTATACGAGTGTCTTAAATTAATGTGCAGCAAGCATTAGAAATGGCTAGTTGAAATGGCCTAATCAACGTTGCAATCAAATCAAAGTTTGGATTTAGCCTGATAGTGATTCATCTTTTCTGAACCAGGCACTGTCATGCAAAATCAGCTGAAAAACGTGCACTGAGTGAAAAGTTACAGTATGTAGATGGTTGATTATTTGTATGACAAAGTCAGAGTCAACCCTTGCAAAAAGTTGTATCAGTTTTATTTAATGAATTGAAAACAGCATTAATATTACCGTAAAAGCAAACTAACGCTATTGAATAAAATATACAGTGGAGGTTAAAATAAATATGACTTTGCCTGAAAAAAAGTTATTTTTTGTTTTAATCCCTGATATTATATCTCAATCAATGAATGATCTCTGTATGTACTGTTGAGTAAAAACAATGGATTGTAGTTTGATTCAGGCATCAGGGCTGATCCCAGAACAGTAACTAACTGTTTACTTGCTGATGATGGAGCATCCATTCTCATTTACTTGACAAAAGGTTGGATGAATAATACAAAATGTTTCCACTATTTGAATTTGGAAGAAAACCTCACTTTTCCTGAATTCACTGACATGAAAGTGTGTGTGTGCGCACGGTCCCCAGGCGTGTGCAGACGTGCGTGCGGGCCCAGTGTTCTGGCAGCAGATGGAGATCTCAGACCAGCTGACAGGAGAGTTCACCATCCCAGAGTGGCTGTCGACGCACCCCTCCCACAAGAACAGATTCACGCAGCTGAACCGCCTGGTGCCACAGGTACAACACATGGACACAGACACACACAGACACAGACACACACACACACACAGACATACAGACACAGACACACACAGACACAGACACACACACACACACAGACATACAGACACACACACAGACATATACACAGACACACACAGACACACACACGCACACACACAGACATACAGACACAGACACACACACACAGACATATACACAGACACACACAGACACACACAGACATACAGACATACATACAGATATACATACAGACACACACATACATACACACAGACATACAGACACTGACACACACACACTGACACACACACACACACACAGACATACAGACACATACACAGACACACACAGACACACACACACACACACACAGACATACAGACACAGACACACACACATACATATACACAGACACACACAGACACACACAGACATACAGACATACATACAGATATACATACAGACACACACATACATACACACAGACATACAGACACTGACACACACGCAGACATCCAGACACACACACGAACACACACACACAGACATACACACAGACACACACATACACACAGACACACACAGACATACACACAGACATACAGACACACACAGACACACAGACATACATACACACAGACATACATACACACAGACATACAGACATACAGACACACACAGACACAGACATACACACAGACACACACACAGACAAAGACAGATACACAGACATACACACAGACATACACACACACACACACAGACTTACAGACAGACAGACAGACAGACCTACAGACAGACACACAGCCATACACAGAGACAGACAGACAGACACACACAGACACACATACAGACAGACACACAGACTTACAGACAGACAGACACACAGACAGACACACAGACACACACACACAGACAGACAGACAGACACACACACAGACTTACAGACAGACAGACAGACTTACAGACAGACAGACACACAGACGGACAGACTTACAGACAGACACACAGCCATACACACAGACACACACACAGACACACACGCATACACAAAGACAGATACACAGACAGACACACAGCCATACACAGAGACAGACAGACACACACAGACACACAGACTTACAGACAGATGGACACACAGACAGACACACAGACTTACAGACAGACATACAGACATACACACAGTGGGCTGAACTCACAATAACTACATTTTAATTCAAGGCGATGGTGGTGAACCTAAACGTTTTAGTGTAGGAGCTCTGGTCCAGGGTGGGAATTGTGATAGAACTAATGAGACATCTGGAGACGTGCGTATCCATCTGCAGCCGAGAGGAACGAGAGGCGAGGAGAGAGCGACTGTGGGGAGGAGAGGAGGAGAAAGGGATGCAGGGGTTTAGTTAAAGTGAGTGGAAAGGTTTCCTCTGGGCTGTTGTCTGTGTACAACAAGCCTGGAGGAGTCTGAGAGGAGGCCTCGCCGACTGCATCTAAATCAAAATCAAATGTATTTGTAAAGCCTGAAATCACAAGGTAATTCCCCCATGAGCTGGACAAGTCTTCTTTAAACAAGTCAAGAAGAAACATCACAATAAATCAAGAACAAAAACCACCATCAAATCCAAAATAAATGCAACACTCCCAGACATACCCCAGCAAAGGTAAGGAAAAACTCACAAAAAACCTAGCAATAGGAAAAAAGCACCACAGGCGATGTGGAGGAGAGAGACCTTAGAAGGGCCATTCAAAGGGGGATCCCCCAACTTGGATGTCGTGATAATATAGTGTTGCTATGGATGAACGATGGGTGGAGAATAAAATAGGCGGAAGCTCTCGCAAAGCTCACAAGTTTACCTCACGACAGTGCAGGGCTGAAGGGAAATCACTACATTGACCATATTCACACAGCGGTCATTTTGCTCTTATGTCATGCTCAGGTTGGGATTCCTTTCAGGTCTATTGAACAGGGTAGAAAGGAATTACAACCTGAGCATGACATAAGAGCAAAATGGCCACCATGTGAATATGGCGAGGACAACAATCATAATTGAAAGTACAAGCATTCCCCCCCAGTCATACCAGAGTGTGTGTGTGTGTTATGATGAGCCCACTATGTGTTTATACAGTGTATTTAACCTTGAATGTGAGTTGAACTGTTGGAACAGGAGCCAATCTCTTGCCATCAGCTGCTCTATGCAGGAGAAGCGAACAGATGGGCTAAAACCACAAATTGTCCATCAGGTGCCTGTGTGTTGTTGTGAGTGCATGCTTGTGTGCTGTGCTGCATGTATGTACCCTAAGCCCCCTGTTGAATCCATAAGTGGCAGATTGACCTCTAGCAAGCAGTCGTTGTGGAGGCATGGTTGTAGCCACAGGCAGCGAAGGGATGAATTGTGAAGAAGGCACGACAACGCCTCTACTTCCTCAGGCGCCTAAGGAAGTTCCAAGTCAGTCAGAAGATCCTTAAGAACTTCTACTCATGTACAATAGAGAGCATCTTGACCGGCAACATCACCTCCTGGTTTGGGAATAGCACTGCACAAGACCGAAGCAGACTACAAAGAGTGACACGTTCAGCCGAACGCACAATTGGAGGGGGGCTCCCCACCCTCCAGAACATTTACAACAAGCGTTGCAAGGGCAAGGCTAAGAGAATCATTAAAGACTCCAGTCACCTGAACAACTGCCTCTTTGAACTGCTGCGGTCAGGCAAGCGATACAGGAGTCTCAAGGCGAGCACAGAAAGACTCAGAAGAAGCTTCTATCCCCAGGCCATCAGGCTGCTAAACGAACAATGAACACTACACAACAACAACCACCAAACGCACATAGCACACACATCCACACGCACACACTCACTTTAAACAAACACACTGTAGCACCCACTCCACACACTTTATAGCACACACCCACTTTAAACAAACACACTGTAGCACCCACTCCCCACACTTTATATTTATTGATGAAGGATTGCACTACAACTCGTACACCTTACTGTAAATTGTACCTAAATTGTACCTCATCCCATTTCTGCTTTGCACTATATAGTACTGTACATTAGTACACTGCATAGTATTGTATATTATATGGTAACTCAGAACATTGTACATATGTCTATACCGAACACTGTGACCTCATTTTCTTCTTCTAAATTACATGCTATACTATGTTATTTGATACTATCTTGTCTAGCACAGTCTCTGGAGCGTAACAGTAAGAAGCATTTTGTATGAAAGTATTCTGTACTTCTGTATGACAACTATTAAAGAAACTTGAAACTTGAACTTGAAACTTGAAACTTGATGACTGTTGTTAAGGGATCCATAAGTCCACATTGTGTGTGTGGAAACACGGTGGCTGAGACTGCTATCTCCATCCTTTCAAATATGTCTCTTTTTCTCCCACCCCCCAATTGAGTCATTATGCCAATTCCCTTCTGGTCGTTGCGTTGCCCTACTAGACTACCCCAAGCCTCCTCGGATACATGTGTAGTCGCTGGCCTCTTCTTTTCACCTGGCAGCGAGGAGTTTCAGTGGGAGAGAGTAACACATGCAGGGGGTCACGCTATCGCCCCCCACTGACATTGGGAATTTAACCCTGAGTCTCTCCAGTGATCACTTAGACCTCTACACTACCCAGCCCCCCCCCCCTTCCCAATATATACCATTTTCACACCAAACTCTGTTTGTTCCTGCATAGCAGCAATGGGCGCTGAACCACGGCAGAATTGGCATCTCAGCCCCATGTCTTGACAGCGAGGAAGTGGTGTATATATTATGCCTTATTAACCTTGTGGAGGTTATAGCATCAAGACACTTGACTCCTTGTTTGGAGAGCTCTCCGCCTCAACCGCTGGCTACAGTATACTACTCGCCTATTAACTCATTGACTGGCATAAGCTTTCGCCATCTTTACTGCGTTATTGACCATTTTAGCTATGTTTGTAGACCCATCGTGTGTTCTGTATTATAGCTATGGAGACAATAGTATGGCTCATTTGACAGGCATTGTTCATAGTCCATTACTGACTAATTAGTTCATTTCTACACACTGTAGTTTGTTACACACTACACGCTAAACATCGCCCCATTTCCAGAAGAATCTTTTTCCAGAAGAAAGAGTCTTTTTCTATAGATCGCAAGATATGACACTGTTACGCACCCCAGTATGGGGACGCAACACAAGGCAACAGACATAGTAGGTGAGGGTGTAGTGACACACAACCATGAAACGGTTTGCCAAAATAATAATATTTATTTATAAAACACAGCAACACAGAGCAAGGAGGACTACCAGTGGCACCAAATCAATACACAAAAAGGAAAAGACCCCCCCCCCCCCATAGGCTGGGTGACAAAAGGAGAAACAAATATATACAGGTTAGGGTTAGAACAGAAATGTGCAACAAACTATAATGACTCCACAAAAGATATATATCACTAAACACTAAAGAGCGCAAAGACCCAGAGCTCTGCCACCACCTCTCACAAAATATACCAAAAAGCCACAGCTCTACACAATACACACAACACTAAAGACAGTTCTACAATAAAGATTAACACAAAATATATGGTTCTATAACCCAACAGCGCAACGCATCAGAGCTTTCACCAGCTCTACCAAAAGATACCTTAACCAGAAGACAGAGCTCTACCACCAAAAGACACAGAGAGAGAACTGACACAAAGACTGGAACATATGAAGGGGTGTGGAGGGTGATTGCAGAGTGCGATCAGGTGGTGCTGGGGAAGGACTGAGGTGCTGATTGACCAGCTGGTGCTGGTGACTGGAACCTGGTGATGCATCTGGGAAAACAGATAGAGAGACACTGGAGAGGACAACAACAACCAAAACAATACATGCTTACATAATACACATAACATAAACAACTCCCCATATATATATATACAATAGGACAGCGTCCGTAACAGACACATTATATGCAATAAGCCCAAATCATTCTAGTTGATCGCCTGAAGCTCCAGCTCCAAATACTCCCAAATTAAAGGTATATACCATGTACATATGTGCATTTACAAAATCATCAAGGGGGGGGGGGGGGGGGGGGGTATAGTTTTAACTCAAAACTGTGATCGTGTTTGTCAAGCATGTTTTATGTCCGGTAAAACACAAAACTGTGATCGTTACAAAAACATGTTTCAGGTTCGGTAAAATAGACATAGAATATACCTTACCTTAGCCAGAAGGTATTCCAAAAAGAATAATTCCAAGTGATCACATCGCCATCGCGATTACCAGTGTATATGTCTATACTCGTTTATATGGGAAATACGCTTCAGGCAACAAAACTGCGAGGCGATCTCTGTATCTATCTGTTCAGGCAGGAGGAGAAAAAAAAAGGAAAACGTGTATCCACACCAAGCCATTCCAGTTCAAAGGTAGGCGATACTTCCACCTGGTGATATTCGATCGTCATTGCAATTCCAACGTAGGCATATGAATCAGACACCTAGATGGCTCCGGCTGACCGTACAGAACAGGGATCAAAGGGAAATATCAAAGGAAATCTCGGGTTTTGGCGTTCAATGCCTGGCGAGATAACCCGAGAAATCTCGGGTATGGCAGAGAAAGATTTTTTTTTTTTTTTATATTATCTTTCTTCCCCTCCTTTTTCCCGATTTTTCTCCCATCCCACCCTTTCTGGTTGTTGCGTACTTTCCCCTACTGTTGGTCCGGGAGACCGGAGACTGTCACATGCTTTCCTCCGACGCATGTGCAGCCTGGGGCAGGCCAACCTGGCCGCGCAGGTTCTCACCGGGGAGAGTGTAGCATGTGGGAGGCCACACTATCTCTCCTTAGTTCCAACCCTTGCTGAGCAGGCGCCCCGACCGAACTGTAGGGGTCGCTGTCCACAACGCCCAGGACCCACCCTTTAGCTTTCCCACCCCCTGATACAGCCAATTGTATCCGTGTGAGAGGCCAGCCAAGCTGATAGCAACGCCGGGAGCTGGATTCGAACAGGCGAATCCAGTGTCTCCCGGTGTTGGTGACGAACGTAATCTCCGTGCGCCACCTGCCCCCCCTAAAGGCAGAGAAAGAGTTAAGCAGAATACCACTACCAGGGTAAGTGGGAGGCCAAGTATGTGTTGTTCACAGACTTGATATCAATATCAGTTCGAGGGACTCCAGCAAGCTGAACAAGCTGGTGAAGAAGGCTAGCTCCGTAGTGGCTGGCTAATCTAGAGGTGGTGGCTGAGAGGAGGAAAAATCTAGAAGCCATCCTGGAGAACCCCTCTCACCCACTCTATGAGGAGCTAGCCAGAATGAAGAGCACGTTCAGCCAAAGACACACCACAAATCGCCTTGGCCGGTCCTTTATACCGGCAGCCATCAGGCTCTACAACCAAGGGCTCGGACGACCGGCCCTGCTGCCAGAACAATCGCTGTCAGAACTTGGGACGTGAGAACTCATATCCACGTGCACTCATTGTACTTTTTTGTATTTTGTACTTTTATTTTGTTTTTGTATTTATATTTTATAGTGTGTATATAGATACTGGACTATATAGGACTGTGAAGCTCTGTACCCCCCCCCCCCCCCATGCTGCTTTGACACCTGGATTTCCCCAAGGGGATTAACACATTGACCGCCAGCACCGCCAGTGACATTTGCGAGTGCTTAAAATATATCTTATATGGGGCTCTCCAGTAGCACACCACATAGCGCGCTGAGTCGCGAAGCTGTCGCCCCGGGTTCGATTCCCCGACCCGATGGCCATATGCCGCATGTATTCCCCTCTTCTCCTCCCGTTTCACCCTCTCTCTTCTGTCGGTCCTGCGTGGCCAAAAGGTCCTGCGTTGACCAAAAAATTGCTGAAAATGCTATAAATAAAATCTTTAAAAAAGATATATATATATATCTATGGGTCTAATAACGCCGTCAGGTCTTAGTGAGTTGCTTCTAGTCAACATGCCCGAGACAGATTGTTTTTTCATCAGTACATTTCCGTTTTATACCGTTTTGAATAGAGTATGGTTTGGGTGTTTTTCAGTAATTCCAGGAAAAAGGCGAGAAAAGGCGTTTTACTGTAATCCAGTCATCACGTTGTAATTTTTCGGCTGCTCCCCCCCCACCCCCACTGCAGCCAACGGTAAACAGCCATACACAGTCCACACATATAGCTGTGATCGCGGTAGAAATAAATGTCAGATCAACGATCAAATTTATATATAATCTTCTTACCTTGTATCTGATGTAATGCAAAAGAGATAATCCAAATATCTGATTGCAATTCCAAATAATGCTCGTGGAGGTCCGCACCACACTACTGACCGGTTCACAATGACGGGCGAGCGGAGTTACTGCTCGATGCCAATGTTGTATAGAATTGGTTCGCCCGAGTATTTAAACCCCGCCCCCGCCCGGCTCGGATCGCCTCCTAAAACACACCAACCCATTTTCAATGAGATGCAATAGCTCCGCCTGGCAGTAGAGGGCTCAGACAGGCTCTGAAGAGGATACCAGAGGCTGCAGCTATGAATTATGAATAGATATAGCGCATAAATGAAATAACGATCCCAAAAACGAGTTAACTCGTTTCTGGCACTCAACGCATGGCAGCCAATAACGAGTTAACTCGTTTATGGCGCAGAATGTGTTAATAAAGGATCATCTTATCTTATATATAAGAGAGAGAGAAGTGGGTGTCTATCTGTCTGTAAGTGCTTGGCAGCGTTAGCTCCTGACCTTCAGGGCTGTGAAGTGGTGCATCCAAACTGTGAGGACACATTCTACATCACTCGACCTATCTGACTAACTACACACACACACAAAATATGGAGTCTTAACATTCTCACCTTCTCTCCTCTCTGTTCCCTCCCTCCGCTCTCTTTCTTCCTCACCCCCAGGCTCTGGAGCTGAGGGAGAGTTGTGACTGCCCTGCTCTCCCTGCTACAGACCCTCGCGCCGTCTTCTCCAAGAGTGTCCGCCTGGTGCTGGAGAAAGCTAAGGACCGGGGGCGAGAGGGGGAGCACCTCCACCTGCCAAAGAACTCACACCCTGAGGGACTGGCTACTACTCTCCTGGCCCAGCCAACCCCTGCCCCCGTCTCTGTCCCCGTCTCTGCCCAAACCTCACCTTCAGGCATGAATCTCGCAGCCCCAGCTTGACTTTTCCTAGGAGAAACGGACTCCAGCTCATTATCCACTGATAGCAGGGCTCCTGGATTCTTCAGAAGGCTGTCACTACAGACTGGCACTGCTGACTAGATGTCTGGTTGGTTTACTGACTAACTGACCTATTGACTAACTAGGTCATTTACTGTCTGTCTGACTGACTGACTTAATAGGTGACCTAGTGGTTTACCAACTGGTATGTTGGTTGAATAACTACCACCATTGTAAGACCTCTTCCATTGTGTGTACAACGAATGTTCTGGGCGCCTAGTGACAAAGAAGCCACATTATCTTGCTGATAATTAGATGACCTAGAGTAGCGACACACTGGTGTAAAGCGTCCATGCATTGTGACATACACATGTACATTATTCATGAAAAGACTGCAATAGACTAAAGATAATGTACTTTGCATGCTTGCGTTAGAGAGACAGAGGGAGAGAGAGATATTCTGCGTTCCCGGTGTGGAAGATCACATGCACGCACGGCTTAATGCTATTAATTTATGCTGTGTTGTTTTTATTGGATTCTTCTAAACGACACACCCTTCCGTGTGGGAATCCCAACATCTACCTTGAAGCAGAGAGGAATCTTTATCCTTATTTAACCAGGAGACTTAGAGAAGAACACGTTTTGTATTTACAGCATCGTGCCTGGGGAGCACTTCCTCCTCTAGGATGTAGGTGGGGAGGAACCAGCTGTTATATTGTAGCTGTGTGTGTTGTATATGTTATACTGTGAAATGAAAAAGGATACTCCATGTAATAGCAAGTCAACTCTCAACCAACCTGCTACTACTGACAGACATAACGTTATGCTAACTGTGTCATAGATAATGACTTTTGAATGTGTGCTGCTGGTGGGGGGGGGGGGGGGCTGCATTGTTCTTGATTTTAACGTCAAAAGAGAACTATTTTTAGAGTATTCAAATTGATAGCGAAAGCAGTTTTCTATAAAATCACACAGCGAGAAGCCAATGGGAATATTTTCCGCTTACGTCAACATATGGGTGCTTAGGTAGAGCTTGCTTGTGACAATCGCAAAATAAAGAGTTTAGAGAACAAGGCAGTGTTTTTTCATTGGACGATCTTAGTTTAGTTTCTTTCTCATTCCGGGTGAGAGACGAATGGATGTATGAAAACGTACCCAGTCTTCCACAACACTAAGTGTTATGCATCTGAACGTGTTTAGTTGACACAGAGATTTGACACTGCTTGTGTGTGAGGATGTTGACTCGGAAAGAGGAAAGGAAAGAGCAATTGTGTGTGTGTGTGTGTGTCTGTGTGTGTGTTCCTTCTCTGGGGAGGTAGAAAGAGGAAACTCATTAGCCTGTATAAGATTGCATAAGAGCATCAAGCTGCTCCTTCTCTCTCGCCAGCCAATTATACTAGGCTGAGAGATTAGCGCAGATATTCAACATTGATGCTGGTAATTTTTTTTTTACCTGTGTGAGGAAATGGAAGTGTGTTTGTGTTACCAGCAGTAGCTTGTTGAGACCAGACCTGTCAGGGGGGGGGGGGGGGGGGGGGCTTGGCTTGGCTGCTCAGACAGGAAAACAAGAATTAAAATCTTATTAGGAGCGAGCGGCATGGAGTCGAGCGAAACTAAGCCAGCGACGATCAAACCAGCCGCCAGAATGCTCGTCCATTAGCTTTACTAGAGTGCTTTTGTAATGGATGGTGTCTCTTCAGGATTCACCCTGTTGAGTCTGACATCAGTCCTGGAATAAATCTCTTAAAGTTACAATCCAGAATTGATTTATCTAAACGGTGGCTATATTCACATTATATCCTTGAATAATAAGACTTTTAGCTCAAAACAATGTTTTACTCCAGTGCTTGTTGTAGAAGGTGGGAGCAAGGATATATGTGAATGGCGGCACGGTGGTGTAGTGGTTAACACTGTCACCTCACAGCAAGAAGGTCCTGGGTTTGATTCCCGCTTGGGGATCAGGTTGCCAGTTACCCAGGTGGGGTATCTTCCGGGCCTTTCGGTGTGGAGTTTGCATGTTCTCCCCGTGCTCGCAAGGGTTTCCCCCCAAAAAACTAGATAAACCCAATGGAAAAACATGCTGTCTGTCGCATCCCTGACGAAGACGGGAGCACTTGGATTGGTCCCAGGGCGCGGCCCAGTGAGTGGATAATGTGCATGGAGAGAGTTGTGGATCAAAAGGAAAGAAATGTAGAAACAAACTAAACTAAAGGCCGGTGTCCATGCGGGAAGTCAACAGAGAGAGAGAGAGAGAGAAAGAAAGAGAGAGCCCCAGAATCACAGGAGCTTTTAAAGGTCTGCCCACAGGTGTTCTGCTATCAGTGTTTCCTGCAACAATAGAACACACAGAACAGGGCAACACACAATACCATGACATTATTCAATGATGTTCTTTTCGGAAAATGATCTGGCTAACTGCTTAATCCTGCCTCATGAAATACCCACCCAGGAGAAGCACTGCCAATACACACACACACACACACACACACACCTCATACTCCACCAAGCATATGGACTGAACTCCCTCACCACTCTGAGAGAAATTGAACATGAGTGCATAACAGATGACGCAGCCTCACCCGGAGGTAATTGTGATGAGCGTGAATACAGTGCGTACAGATCAGTGATACAGTGCAGGCTAATTCTAGCTAACCGCTGGAGTCTAAACAATGCTGTGACACCCTGTGTGAGCCTAATCAACACAAACAAAGGGAGGCGCGTACGGACGGAGAGGAGAGAGGGAGCAGCGGGAGAAGATGATGAGGGTCGACGGGGGATTGGAAATGCAGGTACACAGATGGAGAGAAAGAGAGCGGATCTCCCGTCTTTCACTGGATTTATGTGGGAGTGGAAGATCTTTACTTAAAATGTTCCGTCATTTCATTGAGCTGTAATTAACCCTTTCACAACACACTACAGAAGGTTAACCCTTTACAGACGGTTAACGTCAGTAGTGTGATAGTAAAGGGTTAACCTGTAGTGTGATAGTGAAAGGGTTAACCCTTCTGTATTGTCACAGTGAAAGGGTTAAACCATTTGGTAGTGCAGCAGTGAAAGGGTTAACACAACATAAGAATTCGAGGTCCCCGATGACATCACTGATGGCCAAATTCAAACAAATTTACTCTCGATAATAGTCTAACTAAATGTATGTGTGCAAAACTGTTGACAGCTTTTCGACGTGTGTGTAAAATGACGTGCAAAATAAATCAGCATTGTTTTTTGGTGAAGTGCCCCGCCCCCTTTGATCACATACATACATGATTGATTGATTTATATTTTTTATTTTTCTGTCTTACATGTATGCCCATATGGGGTTACAAGACACATAAACAATAAGTATATATAGTATACTTAATGTTGAAGTCAGAGGTTCTATGTAGGATTGTTAGTAACTGTCTAACTGCATATATAACTGTTTCCACTAGAGGGCGCTCTAGGCGGAGCCACTCAAGACACCACCAGGTGGCAAGTATAAATAGATACCGGTATGTCTCCTCCTACTCTACCTCTTTCCCCCCCCAGCCTCTCAGTGAGAGGAGACCTCATGTATTGCTGCTCATACCATGTGAATGACTACACCACGCCGCTTAAAGGCTAAAGATAGAAACCATGCCTCTTGACCACATTATTGTCGCCCTATAGCCGGATTCTGTCAACACTTAACAATAAGTATATAGACCAAGATGGCCACAAAAAAATAAAACATAATAACAAGCTGTAAAAAAAACATATAGGATATAATGTGTTTTGTCTCAAGTGCCATGCTTTCTCCAAAAATCCTGCAAAACAGAAAATCTCCACAAAAAACCAACTCAACATACAACTCTCAGACTGCCAAAACAAATCCAGATTTCCAAATTGAACTTTCTTAACCCCTTTAGGCCTACAACGCCTGCTAATAATAATATAGTCTATATATACACACAAATGTGTTTCCCGGTTTCAATGGTAAAACCATTCTCAAGTTGGTGTACAAGGGGCAGTGAAAAACTATCGACTGACACCCGCTCATTTATGCGTTGTATACAAGACTGATTTGTCATCTGTCAGTTTTGGAGAGGCACACGTGCCACATGCAGAGACTCTGTGACATACATATGGACGCCCACAAGCCCCTACGGTGCCCCGAGCAGAGCTGGTTGTACATGCAATATGGTTGGACGTCAATCTGCCATTAGACAACCACATGGAGATCAATGGATGGATATCGGCATTATTGTCCAGCTCTAGTCTCTGTAAATTCATCTAAAACCATCCTTCCACCAGAGAATTCAGAGCTATTTCAACTCAGACCTCCCACTGCTTGCAGATGTAATGCACCATTACATAGACACACAAAGTAAAATGCACTGGACACACACACACACACACACACACCTACACACAAATAAACACCCACAACACCGCACCACCACAACCCTAGATGCTGTTTCCCCAACAATAACCGCTTCCTGAGAGAGCTGGGAATACAACACAGCTGCTGTGTAGGAGGCTCACTGATGTCCCAGAATGCAGTCTGTCTACCCTCTGACCTCCCGGCAGAGTATCGCTCAAAGTGGCTCATCCACTATTCCATTACTACCATCCGCCCCAACAGACACGCGCGTACAAAACACAGCAGCTGCTGCGTGATGTAGAGGGAATATTGTGGTCGAGATGTGCACGCGCCTGTGTGTGTGCATGTGCGTGCGCGCCGTAGAAGTTGCATGCCCTTCCCCTGAGCATTAATTAAACATGTGGCATGTGGGTGTCTGATTGAAATGAATATTTTACTGCTTTTAATCACTGCCAGAGTGATGGAGCATCTGGCTGTGTTACCTGGGCAATTAAAGATGGTGTCTCAGACACACAGGCCCGCTGTGTGTTTTGCTCGTACCCGGGACAAGATTATCTCAAGCCCCCCCCCCCCCCCCCCCCCGCCTTGTCCCCACTTGTCGGCAGCCCTGCTCAGACACACTGTCAGAGGCTGTGTCTGAGATTTAACCAGTACACAGGCTTACTTTCGGAACATTTTAAAGCTACGAGGCCAATGGAATGAAAAGATGCAATTCGGTCGGTAGCCCGGGACAAAGGAGTGTGTCACGACTCAACGTATTGAACCCAATATGCAGATAATGAGAATCTGCAGACATATCTTGTTTAAACCCAGTACGGGTATATTTATTAGAAAAGGGTAGTCAGGTATTCAGGCAGAGGTCGATACACGGGGAGCACTGAGCACCGTCAGTCCAGGGGCGTGCGCGGGACAGGAGAGAGAGAGACAGGAGAGAGAGAGAGGGGGGGGGGGGGCAGGTAGGAAGTGTGACAGGGTGTCCAGGCCGGCGGCGGTAGAACATTTAGGAACAGAGAGGCATTTAGAGGCACCGGCAGCTTCAGATTAAAAACATTTCCCCCAAAAAAGAGATGGAATTCTATATATTTTTATGTCAATACACTCACTTCCCTAGACTCAATACAATAGTAGTCTGTAATTAAGAATTAGTCCATTTCATCCATTACCCAGTGGCGGCGGGGGGGAGGGGCTAACGGGGTCTTAAGCTCCCCCTGAAAAGCGGGGTCTAAGCCCCCCTCCCCCCAGTAATGACATCACATCCTGTCATTCTTTGTTGATGGTCAAATTTCATATATGCAGCAATCAAATGTTGAAATGTATAAAAATAGCTATATATATCCATGTGATATCTTTATGTGCACCTTACAAACTGGACAAAAGTGTACGTTCACAATAATAAATCAAATTGTCTATTGGCTGAAACAAAAATAAACAAAATTCGTGTGACATCATGTCCGGGAATAAACCAGGAAATGGCTAACGGCTAATAGTTGTTGTTGTCGTCAGAAAATGTATAATAATCACAAGATACATTCATTACTGGATCTACCTAAATGGATTTATTGAGACACATTTATGGAAAGTTTAAGACCGGACCACAAAGCTTCTGAAAGGGTTAGAATGACACGCGACGGCGCTTCCAATTTGTACGGCCATGGTCTACCGACAGTCTCTCAGCCTCTGTGTTATGATTTGAAAATGTAACGGCAGTGCTAATTACACCCGCCCACAGGTTTAATGACCTCAGAGGGAAGACTTTGACATTGTTATGTCCAGCGACTCCACAATGCAGCCTGTTGCCAACTCTGTCAGTTAAACAGGAAATGTCTTCTGTAACATTAGCTACGATTTGTTTTGTGAGTGAATGTTTTCTTTCTAAAGCTTGAAGCACTGTCTGAACGAGCTGCATTAATATTATAAGTTAGCATCGCAAGCTGAAAATAGGCTACTTCTGTCATGTGCTGTGTGTACTATTAGGAATAGTAGTGGTCCTAGTATGCTTCCTTGTGGAACACCACAGCTCACTGTGAGGGGGGGGGGGATAGGGTACCGTTTACCTCCACCATCTGTTCTCTCCCCTCCAGGTAGGATTGTATCCAGCTCACTGATAGACTATCAAAACCAATTGCTTTTAGCTTGTCAATCAGAATGGTGTGATTGACAGTGTCGAAGGCCTTTTGTAGGTCCAGCATGACCATGCCGCAGTATTTGCCCACGTCCACCTCTTGTTTGATGTGGTCGTTCAAATATAGAAGGCATGTGTCAGTGGAGTGGGATGTTCTGAAGCCAGATTGGAATTCATAGATTAGATTTTTTTCTGCAAGGTACTTTTCGATCTGTTCGTATACTATTTTTTCCATGACCTTCGAGATGGATGTGAGGATAGAAACAGGGCAATAGTTGCCTGGGTCTAATTTGCTGCCCTTTTTGTGCAGGGGTGTTACTCTCGCAATTTTGAAGTCCTTGGGGAGTGGGACGTGTCCCTGTTTTATGGAGAGGTTTATTATGTGTGTGATGACTGGGGTGATGGCGGCTGCTGAGTCTCTGAGGAATTTGGAGGGGATGTTGTCATGGCCAGTGGCCTTGTTCGGTTGGAGAGCGCTCAGTTTTTTGAGTACCTCATCTGTAGTTACCATTTCCAGTTTGAAGTCGTCTTTGTGGACGCCTAGGTTCTTGTAGTATGCTACTATGTGTTCTACCCCATACTGCCCTGAGTGGGAGGGTAGTTTGTTTACCAGTGTTGTGGCTATGTTTGTGAAGAAAGTGTTTAAGTAATTGGCTACATCCAGCTTGTCTGTGATGAGCATGATGTCCGTCTTTATGTTTGAGAACCTGGTTTTAAGTTTTTTACTGCAGCCTAGTTGATTGTTGAGTAATTTCCAAAGTTCACATGGTTTATTTTTGTTTTCCTCAGTTTTGTCATTGATGACATTTTTTTTAGCAGTTCTGATCATGGAGTTTACGTCATTTCTTAGTCTGTTTCTTTCCAGTTTGAGTTCAGTCACGTGGTCTTGGAGTTCGCTGCTCGTGCTTTTGGTAAACTTTGACTGACTTTTACGAAACTCAGAGCATTTTTGTCTCTGGCTTTCATAGCTGCCAGTATTTCGGAGTGCATCCACGGCTCAGCGCGATTTTTTACTCTGGTGGTTCTTAGGGGGGCCATGTTGTTTAGTATTGTTGAGAATTTGGTTTTGAAGCCAAGCTAGATTTCTTCAACCAGTGTACCATTGAGCTCATCTGACCAGTCCAGGCTCTCCAGTTCAAGGTTAAAGGCCTTGCTAGAGTAGGTTTTGAGGTCTCTAGATGTGACTGTTTTGTGACAGCCAGCCTTTTGCTTTAGCTTTTTGCGGGTACAGAATATCATATAATGATCACTTAACCCGCATGCTATAACCCCTTTATTGGAGATCTTGGACTTGTCAGAGGTCAGGATGAGGTCAATGGTAGTCTGAGTTGATTCACATACCCTTGTGGGTTGTGTGATTAGCTGGCTGAGGCCGTGCAGATCACAAAACCTATTGAAGGATTTGAAGACGGATGCATCTTTTTGTTGGATATCCGTGTTCCAATCCCCAATAAGAATCTTTTCAGCATCCTCAGCTCCAGCTAAGCACACATCCAGAGTATCATAAAAGCCAGTTTGATCTGGTGGTCTGTAGATTGTGCCGACTAGAACAGATTTAGCCCTTTCAAATAGAATCTCCACCCATACGGTTTCAATTGTCTCATGATGTAGGTCAGTACGGTTAATGAATTTGGTGTCCTTATGAATGTCAAACACCACCTCCATACTTGTTTCTGTCATTACGGACAATAGAATAGTTCTCCAACTCAATTTCAGGGTCTGTTACAGATGAGTCTAGTTTAGTTTCAGTAAAGCATAGTATGTCTACCTTACCGCTAATAAACAGGTTTCTTATTTCATCCAGCTTATGTTTTATGCTGTTTACATTCAGGTGAAAAATGTGTAGTCCGTTTTTATTTGCTGTGGTTTTGATGTCGTCGAGTTCAAGGTAAATTTCTTCTTCTGTGGGGAGGGGGGGGGGGGGGGGGGGGGGGGGGGGCTCTGTGTCGTCCGGGTGGGAGATCCTTTGCTCAGGGTCGTTGTCCCGTGACGAGGGGGGGGGGGGGGGGGCTGTCCGTATTGTTGTCCGTCTGTGTCTGGTGCTGCTGAGGGGGGGGGGGGCTTTGTTGATGTCTCCGTGAAGTCTGTGTGTTGGTATGTGGGGAGGGGGGGAGGGGGGGGGGTCCTTTGTCCTGTGTCTTCTCTGGCGGCAACCCTTTGTCCTGGGCTGGTAAACATAGCCTGCCTGGCTAGGTTGGCTAATTTTGCAGGCGATTTGACCGTGGGGTTGTCGGTCTGATTTCTTGCCGTGAGCGGCACCGGTGTTGTAACCTCCGGTTCCTTCCGCCTCGTTCTGGTCCCTCGGGCGTTCCGTTGTAGTTGCGCCGGTGATCCAGTAGTGGGCGGTGGAGGGATGTTGATGTTGGATGATGAGTTGGTCGCAACGGTGGTCGTCGTCGTTTGCGTCTGTAGGAGCCGTTGATTCTTCGCCTGTCGGCGTGTTAAAACAGGGTCCCCCGGGTTTTGATGAATGTCTCCAGACAGGAGCAAATACAATATCAAACTTGCCTGTCGGGGGTAGTTTCTTTTTTTTCGGGATTCGCCGTCAGCAGTCTGTGAATAGTTGCAGCTCCAATAGCCGGATGTTTACTCTCCGAGCCATTCAACAGGTAAAGTCACAATGGGACTGTAGATTTTCGCTTTTGTTGCTCTTCCACCGCCGTTTCCCTGACGATTCTGTGCTGAATTCAGGCACACGTCTGTAATCCACAGTATGGCGAGCAAGAAATGCGCAAATATTCCTGTATATCTTCTTTTTGCTGTTTTTTGTTGTTGGTATCCATGGGAACAGCAAGAGCTGGGTATTCTGCGACAGTTCATGTCGAGAGCCAGAAGAAGCCTCGGGCTAGCTACAGCTGGCAGGCACACAGTAAATTTCGCAGAGTAAATTTTACTCAAACTCAAAAATTTTCCACAGTAATGTAAGATTGCTCTGCATTACCATATTCAACAGTCGTTTCTTTCCGTGGGTGATATTAGAACTTGTTTGGCTTGTTAATGGTATGCTGCATTCTTTATGGGTGTTCTAGCAGCGGTGTCTCACACCCACGGTGGTGTTGGATTGTGCACTTGGTCTATGATTCTACGTGTGTGTGTGTGTGTGTGTTAGGACTGTCCCCAAAGCCTGTTTTTGGGATTCGAACATTCGCCAGGGTTTTTCGAAACGGATGTTCGAACCATCGTTTTCAATCATGCAAAAAATTAGCTCATACATTTTTTTTCTGGTTCAGTACTGTCTTGTCTTGACTTTAGGCACATAGCGCACATTTACACATATAGCGCACATATGCGCATATTGCTGCAGATAGTAGTAGTACCACTACCTACTTACTGGTCACGGGAGGCTTCAATAACGTTTGGATGATAATCCATTTTGTGAATACATTCATTTTGTTGTAACAACATCTTTGTTGGCCGACGGCTCCTGCTATCTTAACGTTAGCAAGCTAAAGGGCTGTGCTCTGCATGAGTGAGCCATTAAGAGCCTGCCCTGTTTAAAAGCAGAGGTCCACACTGTGTTGAAATCACTCTGTACTGGGCTCTGTTAAGGAAGGACAGGACACACTCACTGAGAAACATTGCTTTATACTGAAAACTAGGGTAAGCCATTTTAAGTTTATTAGTGAATCTTAAAAGTGAGGAACCAGCTGACTTGATTAAAGGGGCGTGTTTAAAACGGCCATTTTGTTTTGTTAAGTGCCCCCATTAAGGGCCAGGTGTTAAGACAGCACTAATTAGTGATAGTGATAGTGATAGTGATTTAAAGGCTTGCTGGTGTAGCGTCAGCGAAGCGTCGAGAAACGAAGAGGGACAAAGAGGAGGAGTTTTCCTGGAGTTCTCCGCCGAGGGATCCACCGATCCACCCAGTGCTAAGTACACCATAATCCTATATTTCCCTCCCACACTGCTATCTCTCTACTTCCTCCCTGCCACTCTTGACAAGACAATGTGTCTCATACCTATATCCACAATCTGCTCCTCCAGAACTGACTCTACCCATCCACGCCAGTTTGCGATCTTCTTTGAGGAAAAAGTGGAGAACATCCGCAGCTCCTTCTC
Source organism: Notolepis coatsorum (assembly GCF_963971535.1). Classification (NCBI taxonomy): domain Eukaryota; kingdom Metazoa; phylum Chordata; class Actinopteri; order Aulopiformes; family Paralepididae; genus Notolepis; species Notolepis coatsorum. Next base: position 183,581,992 of record NC_140166.1, on the reverse strand, counting down.
CCAACCCCCACCCATTCCAAATGCTGAATCGAGAACCTCATCCTTCACTCTGTCATCTTTCTCTCCCATTACAGAAGCAGAGACCCTGACACTGGTAACGTCAAACCGTCCGACTACTTGCCAGCTGGACCAGCTACCCTCCCCACTCCTCCAGACCATAGCACCAGACATCCTCCCATTCCTAACTGCAACCATCAACTCCTCACTCAACTCGGGGGTGGTCCCCACCTCCCTAAAACAAGCCAGAGTCACGCCGCTCATAAAAAAAACCAACCCTGAACCCTACCGTCATAGGCAACTACCGTCCTGTCTCTCTTCTCTCCTTCCTTTCTAAAACACTTGAACGTGCTGTATCCAACCAACTTACTGCTTATCTCTTACAGAATGACCTCCTAGACCCTAATCAGTCAGGCTTCAGGACTGGTCACTCCACAGAGACAGCCCTCATTGCGGTCACAGAGGCACTTCACTTAGCAAAAGCGAAAGGCCTCTCCTCTGTCCTGATTCTCCTAGATCTATCTGCAGCCTTCGACACAGTCAACCACCAGATCCTCCTTGCGGCCCTCGCAGGAATGGGAGTGGCTGGCTCTGCGCTGACATGGCTGTCATCATACCTCAATGACCGCTCCTACCAAGTGTCATGGAGAGGGACCCTGTCGGCCACCCGCCCCCTGCGGACGGGTGTCCCCCAGGGCTCGGTTTTAGGACCCCTTCTCTTCTCCCTCTACACTAAATCACTGGGTAACATTATCACGTCTCATGGCTTCTCCTACCATTGTTATGCCGACGATACTCAACTCTTCCTCTCCTTCCCTCCCTCAGATATCCACGTCTCTGAGCGGATCTCGGCCTGTCTGTCCGACATCTCAGCCTGGATGACGTCCAACCACCTCAAACTGAACCTAAGCAAAACAGAATTGCTCCACCTGCCGGCCAAATCCTCCCCCCTAACCGACCTTTCAATCACAGTCGAGAATACAGCTGTGACTGCGTCCCCGACCGCCAAGAACCTTGGTGTTGTCCTCGACGACCAGTTGAACTTCTCTGCTCACATCGCAGCGACGACCAGAACCTGCCGATTCCTCCTGAGCAACGTCAGAAGGATACGCCCCTTCCTGACAAAAGAAGCCACCCAACTCCTCGTCCAATCAACAGTCATCTCCCGCCTCGACTACTGCAATGCACTGCTCGCTGGCCTCCCGGCCACTGCCACTAAGCCTCTTCAACTCATTCAGAACGCAGCGGCCCGCCTGATCTCAAACCTACCGAAGTCGGCCCATGTCACCCCACTTCTTAGGGACCTGCACTGGCTCCCCATTGCTGCACGAATCCGCTTCAAGGCCCTCGACCTAGCATACCGTGCGGCAAAGGGAACCGCTCCCGCCTACCTCCGGTCAATGGTCTCTAACTACACACCCTCAAGACCCCTACGCTCTGCATCTTCTGGCCGCCTCAGACCTACTCCTATCCAAGCTCCGGGAGGGTCATCAAAGAGAAGTCGCCTATTCTCAGTCCTTGCCCCACAATGGTGGAATGAACTACCCACCCCAGTTAGGACAGCCGAATCACGTCCAATCTTTCGCCGTCGACTAAAGACGCACTTCTTCAACCATTATCTGAATAAAAAAAAATAAAAAAAAAACAATAAAAAAATCTAACCCTAACTAACCGTACTGTCATGCACTTGTCCTAATAAACTAACCTACACTGTAGCACTCAACACTTTGATGAACATTGTTGCTCAGCTGATAGAGTTGTGCCCTTCCTGATGGCTTGTCGTACAGAACTTGTAAGTCGCTTTGGATAAAAGCGTCAGCTAAATGACTAAATGTAAATGTAAATGTAAATGCATAGCTTAATTAACGTGCATAACATACCTGTGTAACGTTAAGTAACTTGTGTTCCGCTGGGAAAATAAACGTTGTATTATGAAGTAAGACGGGTGAGTGTGAGTCACTCAACTCTCTTTTTTGCATAATTGATTAGTTTCCTGATAATGTATGATGGTGACCCCTCCTCATCTGACTAGACTGTGTTGTTGTGACCTGAGTTTGCGCATGACTTTAGAATGATTGTAAACACAACATAGTACTGTGATATTCTGATATATATCACATTCTGATATATATTTTTCGTGTAATTTTTTTTTTATTATAAAAAAAGCAGAGGTTCGAACCCATTAATTAGTTCAAGTTTCTTTATTAGTTGTCATACAGAAATACAGAATACTTTTGTATGAAATGCTTCTTTCTGTTTTGCTCCTGAGAGTGTGCTAGGTAAAAATAGATAATTATAAAATAAGTATAATAAGTATCAAATATAAAGTCAAGTACTTAAACAAGTGTAAACAAGACAAAAATGTTCAATATACATATATACAATGCAGAGTAGAGTTACAATACAATATAAATGGGATGAGGTAGCCTGTGGTGCCACCTTGTGGTGGTAAGGTGCAAGGCTTGGCTATGTGCAATGAGGTATTAGTTGCCAATAAATATAAAGTGTGTTAAGTGTCTAAAGTGTGTAAAGTGAGTTGTTCATTTAAAGTGGGTGTGGATGTGTGTGCTGTGAGTGTATTTGATGGTTTGTTACATAGTGTTAATTGTCATTGAGCATCCTGATGGCCTGGGGATAGAAGCTCTTTCTGAGTCTCTCTGTGCTTGCCATGTGACTCCGGTATCGCTTGCCTGACCGCAGCAGTTCAAAGAGGCAGTTGTCTGGGTGGCTAGAGTCTTTTATTATTCTCTTAGCCTTACTCTTGCAACGCTTGTTGTAAATGTCTTGGAGAGTGGGAAGCCCACCTCCAATTGTGCGTTCGGCTGAACGGGCCACTCTTTGTAGTGTGCTACGGTCTTGTGCGGTGCTATTCCCAAACCAGGAGGTGATATTGCCAGTCAGGATGCTCTCTATTGTGCATGAGTAGAAGTTCTTAAGGATCTTCTGACTCACGTTGAACTTCCTTAGGCGCCTAAGGAAGTAGAGGCGTTGTCGTGCTTTCTTGACTACACTGTCAATGTGTGTGGTCCATGTCAAGTCCTCGGATATGTGTCTAAGGTACTTAAAACTGTTCACTCTCTCGACCGGTGCCCCGTCGATGCTGAGGGGGCTGTAGTCCCTGACCCCCGACCTCCTAAAGTCCACAATCATCTCTTTTGTTTAGCTGACGTTCAGGGAGAGGCTGTTCTCCTGACACCATCCCGCCAGAACCTCTACCTCTTCCAGATAGGCCCTCTCATTGTTTGCAGAGATCAGGCCCACCACTACTGTGGCCTGTGACCTGATTAAGAATCGAATACCAACGTAACGAAGGAAAGTCCGAACGTTTGAACGTTTGGGCTCAGCCCTAGTGTCTGTGTGTGTGTGTGCCCGCGCATGTGTGTCGGTCGCTGTTCATTTCCTATAGTGCTGAAATGTGTGTGTTTGATTCCATCCAAATCCGTATATAGCAACAAGGCTATTGCACAAGGTTTATCTTGGGCGTGAGGCATTCAACTGTTTTGAGCACCAACCGGCAGAAACATAAATCGGCCGCCTATGCTCACAGCTACAGTATTTTGTAAATCCACAGATAAATTAGTTTTTTATTTGTATATAATACAAATCGTTTTTTATTTGTATATAATACAAATAAAAAACGAATTTACTAAAAAATAAGAAGGCTATGTAATAACAACAATTGTGATGCTCATCATACACTGCTATATGGATTTTTTTTAATTATTATATACAATTATATATATATATATAAAATCTTTGATACAATAAAAAAATAATCCATATGTAAGTTGTGGCTGTTGGATGGGAGATATTGGTAGGATGTGGGGGGGGGGGGGTTGTTGGTTCAGCTTTGTTTTATTTGTTCTTCTTTTTTTGTTAGAAAAGAGAAATTCCATCATGTTTTCCAATAGAAATACTTATACTTCCAATAATAAAAATATATAAAATAATAATAATAATACAAATTTTCTCATATAAGTTCTTCAGCACTGGGGGACAATGCCACTGTCTTTGAAGGTAATGTGTCTCCCAGACTGGGGAAGCCATGTTTCTAAGACGACATTGACCCATATACAGGTGGTACATGGATTACTGTCTACGACAACGGTGAGAGAGCTGTCCTTCTGGTCAGGCAGTAGTTCTTTTTGAGAAATTGTGACCATGGCAGAAATTTTACTATATGAACTTGGTGATACTTGCCTGCTTTTCACTGCCCATCAAAATGTAAATAATGGACCAGTCTTTAGTCTGTTGGGGACCAGTTAAAAAGAGTGAAGTGTAGCGAAGGACCGTCCTCCAGGGTGGGGTCAGGGGAGGCTATCTGTATTATTCTCCTCCTACACACTGGCTCCTCTGTCCTCTATCTATCTTATCATCTCCATCTCTCCCCCCCCCTCTCTCTCTCTCTCTCTCTCTCTCTCTCTCTCTCTCTCTCTCTCTCTCTCTCTCTCTCTCTCTCTCTCTCTCTCTTCTCTCTCTCTCTCTCTCTCTCTCTCTCTCTCTCTCTCTCTCTCTCTGTGTGTGTGGCTGTTCTGATGCTATTAGAGATTAGGATGTTAACACAGTCTTCTGACTGTATCGATCCCATCCCTCACACCGGAATCACATTAATACTAACCATCTTAGATACAATCTCTCTCTCTCTCTCTCTCTCTCTCTCTCTCTCTCTCTCTCTCTCTCTCTCTCTCTCTCTCTCTCTCTCTCTCTCTCTCTCAATTAAATTCAAGTGTCTTATTAGAATATACACCCTCTCTGGTCTCATCTGTCAGTGTTGAGGTCTCAGTCATGTTAGGAGATGACAACAGGATGTGATGGGAACACAATAGGGAAGAGTGGGTGGTGGTGGTGCAAAACAGAGATGAAATCAAATGGTCTTTATCAGTGATAATGCCTGTGAAATGACAGCCCAGTATATAAAATAGCAAGACATGAACCAAGGCGCTCCTTATGGCGTATGTCAACTCAGAAAACACTGCTAAATGAAGAAAGAGAAACTTGTTTACATTTGCAGATAATTATACGCTGAATGTTTAGATGTTGTTAGATGAATGTTGATTGCTTTTTATCATAATAACGTATCCATTCAATGGTAGTTTTTTGGTGCCATTCCTGCTTTAGAACCAAAACTGTGAGAAAAATGGAGACACACACATGGAACCAAAAGCAAAAAAAAACAACCACTACTAATAAGACAATAACAGAGGAGACACTTTTAACTGATGATCCACAAGATCAGACCCTGGATCAGATCACGTGGGAAAACAACACTCTTGGCCACCGGTGCAGTAGTCCATTATATTTATTCACTCTCTACTGTGATCCTACACCACAGGACAAGAGTCTGCGAGACAGACAGATGAGACATGTCAATGTCAGGTGTCTGTCAATGGCAGGCATGTACACTGAACTGTGACAAGCCTGTTCCTCAGACCGTTCACCCCCCCCACTGCATAACAACACACACACGCACGCACGCACGTACGCACGCACGCACGCACACACACACACACACACACACACACACACACACACACACACACACACACACACACACACACACACACACACACACACACACACACACACACACACACCACACACACACACACACACACACACACAACTTACACTTTGGACACCACCCTCCAATGCACTAATGGTGTTTATAACTCACAGAAGAATACTGTTTACAGTAGAAACAGAAGGTGGAACACCTATTGGTTCATTAATTTACAACTCTCTCTCTTCAGGAATACTGAACATATGGCTGCACAGTAGCCTATGTATGATAGATGTAGCGTACACCCCATAGAAGTCCCACTTTTCTTTTCTTTTTTCACAGCATGCAACAGCACGCGGCCGTTGTTCCTCACCCAAGAGGAATTGGTAGGAACATTCTAATGTATTCCTCCTTCAGCCACCAGGAGAAACGGTCTGGCAACCAGCTGTGAAGGAAAATTAGTTTTGAGTCAGTATGTCTCTCACGACTACAACGTTTTGAGAAAGAATAGACTTTTAAAGACTGCTGCAGTACTAATTCGTGATAGATGGAGTATAGAGGCGTGATAAGGCGTCTAACACTATATATCGTGTGCGTGTGTGTTTGCACGTATTTGCGTGCGTGAGCAGCTACTTACTGTCAACAAGGATATGACGAGGGATTAAGGCAGGAATACATTAGAATAATTCTGCGTTAATCCTGGTACCTTTGTTTCGACAACGTTTGTTTTAATGTTGACATTATAATTCCAGCTTACCGCCAGAGGAAGCCAGCCTCACAGCTGTGTGAGCTTCACCATCAGCCAATACAAATCATGCTGTCAAGGCTCAGGGCACAACACAGTTCATTACACTCACAGAAGAATAGTTCATTGAAATAATTCCTGTACTTTATTTGCTTTGAATGCAAATTGTGTCTGTGGTCGGTACATGTAGGCAGTAACTTTCATTATAATTATAATGAATAATTATATTATAAAGCATTATAATGTAGCACCAGCACATGTCTCCAGCATATAGTCCCGCATCTCCTCCTAGAAAGCAGAGTTTATTACCAATGCTTTAAGTATGTATTTGTGTGTGTGTGTGTGTGTGTGTCTTGTTCAAATATACATTAAGTAGTAGGGTGTTAAAAGTAGTATTGAGAATCATAATTCTTGCTCCCACACACACACACACACACACACACACACACACACACACACACACACACACACACACACACACACACACACACACACACACACACACGCACACATGCACACATGCACACATGCACACATGCACACACGCACACACACACACACACACACACACACACACACACACACACACACATGCACACACACATTCTCCTTTCCATCTTTCTCCTCTTCGTCCCTCCATCCATCCTTTCAGCCACAGCAGTAC
>NC_140166.1:183568673-183574886 GCF_963971535.1 Notolepis coatsorum | reverse complement strand
CTAGGTCTAGTGAGACACGGGAGGACGGCGTGTCGGCGTCTCCCTGAGCTAACGTTAGCTTAGCTACCGTTATAAATGACCCAGTCAACTATTCACTTTTAGTTTAATACATGATGAGGCATTGTCTAACCGAACGGTATCTAGCCGGCCAGCTACCGATAGCTCCTGACATCAACAAACGCTCTAGCAAGTATAGTAGGTAGGTATGATACCTGTTAGCTGTTAGCTGTTAGCTCACGTTAGCTCAAGTTAGTTCACTGTTAAAAACAAAATGTCCATTGAACTAAATAATTCACTGAGGCGTTGTATTAACGTTATATATCCGGCTAGCAGTAGAGCTACAGATAGCTCCTGATATCAATGTCTTATAACACTGATTCGATGCGTATTCGAGCTGAGGGCTTGCTGAGCACAGTTAAGTAACGTATATCAATAGGGTCCAGGTGCAGCGCCGGAGAATCCTGGCCGTAGCTCGAGGCTACTCGAGTATAGGTCCAGCTGCAGCTCCGGAGAATCCTGGCTGTAGCTGGAGGCTACTAGAGTACACACAGACAGTGGAGCTTGTTGCGTGGTGGCGATGTCTCGCAGATAATACAAGTACAAGTCTAATTATATAATATATATATTTTATAAAATTTTTTTTTATAAAAATGTATATAAAATAAATTTTAATTTCTTTTAATCAAAAACGATCTGTATCGGATCGGTATTGGCCGATATGGCTCACGACGATCGGTGATCGGTATCGGTGGCAAAAAACATGATCGGGGCATCCTAATATATATACCCATACCGTATACCCATACTCTGTATTATTATTATTATTATATTATTATTATTATTATTATTATTATTATTATTATTATTATTATTATTATTATTATTATATTATTATTTTATTATTATTATTATTATTATTATTATATTATTATTATTATTATATTATTATTATTATTATTATTATTATTATTATTATTATTATTAATAATATTACTGTACACACTGTATATACTTTATTGGTAGCACTTTATAATAACACCCTGTTATAATACATTTATAAGGTATTTGTAGATAATGAACTAATCATGAACAAACCATTTATATACATTCATAAATGATTATTAAATCATTTACAACTATATTTGTATAACATTTACAAAGTATTATAATGCATTAGTGGACAATGAACTAATCATGAACAAACCATTTATATACATTCATAAATGATTATTAAATCATCAATAAACATATTTGTATAACATTTACAGATTAGTTCTACATTATTTATTACTCATTATCAACATTGTTTGTACTTGATTGTTCATCATTAAATAATGTTGTTAATGTGTAGTAACACATTTGTAGATGCTTTGAAAAATGGATATGGTTATTTTCATGTTCAACAATGATTTGTTAAGACATTCATAAACATCTATAAATCATTTGCAGATGCTATTGTGTGCCCTAATCTAAAGTGAAGCCTATTCATCATTAACAAATGTCTAATAAAGTTAATTATTTGTTAACTTTTTCATCACATGTTACAAATGTTGTAGACAGCTTTCGGATACACCCTTCTTTGTGACATCAAACAGTGACAGAATTAGGACTATAGATAAATGCAATTTTATTAACATATAAAATACATGTGCATGACATATAGTGTAACATGGGGGGGCACTAGGACCCAGAGTACCCTGGCCAGGTATTGAAGAGTATAGAGAGACTTGACGTCACGTGTGTTGCTGTCTGTTTGAATGGAAGCACGATACATGCAGAAACAAGTTATCCGTGCTGCTCCTGCCCCACGCTTTTAATAAGGTATGAGCAGGTAAACACTTTTTTGTGGTAAATCTATTCCATCATTTCCGACCTACAAACAACTCTTATATGTTGTGTAGACATACTTGATGTGGTGGGCGCTAACGTTACATTTGTTCCTAATGTGTGCTCAGTGCTCAGTATTGCGGTATGTGATGATGACAGCACACAAGAGTAATAATTATTTGTATTTTCAGGCTGTATCGGCGCCTATACAGTCTGAAAATACAAATAATTATTTGTGTACCTGAGGCAGTGTGGTGTATGGGTTAGCGGGGCTCCGTCGTCTCGAGTCGACTAGACTTTTACAGCCTCGTCTGCACGAATAATTCCCTCCCAAAACACTAGTCTAAATTAAAAGTGAGACCACAAGACGACTTCCACGGTTTCTGTTGAGACTCTCCGTCTAAACATGGCCTCAAGACAGGCCTGCGTGAAGGCGATGGAGAAGTTGAGAAGAAGAAAAGACAGTGCATGGGGGGAGAAGACACTTTGTTGTGATCGATGAGAGTCACTTCAGACATAAAAGAAAGGCAAGTAGCCTGTACCTTTCTATTAACCAATGCCATTGCAATGATTAAGCTGGTCATCATAACCATAAACAGTACTGTATATTTGCATATCATGCATGTCACAAATGTAACAGTACTATATACCTGTATGTCATGTATGTCCCTATGCCATAAATGTCTGATGTCATGTATGTTGTGTATGTCATAAATGTCACTATCAATTGAAAATGGGGGACCCTGATGTAAACAAGACAAACGTCTTTCTCTGGTCTGCATCCCCTTAACAATTGTATGTATTGAGCCGTACTGTATTGTACCCATTCTGCAATCTGTTAAATAAAGTTTTCATTCATTCATTCAAACATGTCACCATTTGTAAAAATATGGATGCAGTATATTCAACCATGATTAATGAAAATGAATTACCTCCAATTTCTGCTCACATCATAAATGTTTCTGAATCAATGTCAATATCTTCTTTCTTGTTTTGCCATTTTCCCCGAAACACAGGATGGCTGGGGCCTGGAGAACATATAAGGAGAGGTGTGGAGACTCAGAGGTGTGGAGACACAGGGGGAAGCACACAGAGCAGTCACTTGAAGACCACCTGGCATCATTGAGTGGCTGCTAGAAACATCGTCATGGTCCCCTAGGCCGAATACTTCATGACATCAGAAAAGTACAATACAGATAGTCAGAAGAGAAGAGTCTACACAGGAGAGAAACCATGTCAATACGAGGACTGTTACAAAGCATTTAGTCTTTTAGTTAGTCATAAAATAATCCACACAGTAGAGAAAGTGTCAAAAGATGTGAGGAGTGTCAAAAGATACACATTTTCTTTTAAATAAATAATAAATAAACAATGTGTATTGGTATTTTGCTTTGCTTTGTTTGTGTTAATACAATTGCATTTTATCTATAGTCCTAATTCTGTCACCGTTTGATGTCACAAAGAAGGGTGGATCCAAAAGCTGTCTAGAACATTTATAACATGTGATGAAAAAGTCAACAAATAATGAACAAACTGTATTACACATTTGTTAATGATGAATAGTGTTCACTTAGATTATGGCACACAATAGCATCTGCAAATGATTTATAGATGTTTCATGAATGTCTAACAAATCATTTGTTAAACATGAAAAGACAAGTCTGGTCTTTGCCTCGTGTCTGTATTCATAAAAGCTAGATTGTTCATAACAGGTGAGTTGAAAGTCAACAAATAATGAACAAACGGTATTACACATTTGTTAATGATGAATAGTGTTCACTTTAGATTAGGGCACACAATAGCATCTGCAAATGATTTATAGATCTTTTATGAATGTCTAACAAATCATTTGTTGAACATGAACAAATAAATGGAGGTATAGTAGTATAGGCAGCCGTGCTGTGGCAGAGCGCCGAACGACCGTCCCATTCCGCGGTAGCCCAAGAGAGAGCACAGCCTGTAAGCAAAGTTATTATACGACTTTGGACATTTCTGTAGTAAATGTGAGCGGCTGTATTGAAAAATAAGAGAGCATTGGGTGATAAACTCCCGACAACCTTCAGGAGCTCCTCCGTAACGTTCTGGTGGTGGCAGACGTGGTTCTTGAACCTCTTCTCAGACAGATGGACGTACCTGCCCTTCCTCCCCGACGGCAGACAGGCTCCAGACGCAGCTCCAGCCACTGTTACCGCAACTGAGGTAGCAGTGTTAGCCACAGCTAATGCAGAGTCGGCTGTTGAGATAGCCGCGGCTACTGCGACTTGGGACTCGATGGATAGACCTCCCAAACGAGCAAGTTCGATTCCTACTTCCCGCTGGCGGCTGGTGACGATGCCCAACTGTCTTCTCTGTGCCTCCAGCTCCTCCCGGAATCCTTCTGTGGAACTCATGATGGTCGGTTCTTCTGTACGATTCAAGGTAAGAATGTTGAGTCCAATTGTAGAATGGAAGAAGGAGGCGGAGATGGTGTTGCTCTTCTCAAATACTGTGTTATTTTATTATTAGAAACACTAGAGCAATAGTCAATGGAACAGTAAAGCATATACGTAGCCAGGCTACAACTGAGAGGAAAATTAGGAAAAGAGACAAGTTCTCAAGATTGAGGCAAACTAACAAAACATAATAACAACACCGGGCCAGATATTCCACTTCTGCCCGTGGACGACTGCTCCAGTAACACTGTTGAAAAACAGACAGGGGAACAGAGGGTTACTATAAAGGGCAAAACACCAGCATATATCACACAGTAATTAGTGACATCATACAACAGGTGACAATCAATCAGAGATAATTGCAGAGACAGGTGAAGTACTCCAGGCTGGCAGTAGGGCTTCCACTCCTGTGAGAGGAGAGAAAGCCCAAACGTTACAGTCTTCAGCTGTGGCTTGATGCAAGCTGGAGCGAGCTGCCGACTGTCTTGCAGTATTTAATATGCTGGTGTGTGTGTGTCCCATTCACAGCTCACAAGTAAAAGAGAAGTGCTCCATCCATCTCGACCCCCTGTGTCCGTTATTGGGTCAACACGCAGGACAGAAACACAGTGGTCACATATATCTCTATTTAACCCATACCGTACACTATACTTGTATCTATATCTGTATATATTCCATACCTACTCTTATTTTAGTTATACCACTGGCTAGTATGGTTCAGTACCATATTGTATTCATTCATACTATATTGTAGTATACCACTGTATATAATAATACTAATAATACTGTACATACATTAGCTTCACATATATACACTGTAGCTTCATATATACTCCATATATTCACATTACACTGTATACTGCTATGCACTTTACTGTTACTTACTATGGGTAGATTGTAACGCTGTTTGTTGTGCTGTACTTGTGCTGTGCAATGACATTTAATCTAATCCTCTTTCCCTTTCTCTCTCTCTCTCTCTCTCTCTCTCTCTCTCTCTCTCTCTCTCTCTCTCTCTCTCTCTCTCTCTCTCTCTCTCTCTCTCTCTCTCTCTCTCTCTCTCTCTCTGTGCTGGAGTACCCGGAGGAAACCCAGGGGGCGAACATGCAAACTCCACACAGAAAGGCCTCCTGCCGTGCGTTCAAACCCAGGCGACACTAAATCCACTGTGCCACCGTGCTGCCCAAAGTTCTGTTTCCTCTTCATCCTTTTTCATTCTAAGCTTTTTTATCTGGGCTCTCTGTACAAGAGAACAAGTGACCAGCCGTCCTCTAGTGGGTTGCGATATAATCACGCTGAACGGCAGCCAGCGTATGCCCGTCGCGCTTGATAATGAGTTGACCTCAGAAACACTCCCGAACTCTTTCGCAGGATTTGATATTGTACGGGCGGTGCTAAAACGTGGACGGATGGCGCTACTAACGACAATGCTTTGTCTCTTTTGCTGTGTGCCTCGTCAGATGTGTTCCCCAAGCTGGAGCCAGGCCAGGCCAGCTCAGACGGGCTAGTTATTCATATACCTCCCCACTCCCCGTGGGTAATTAAAGCTAACATCTGGGGACCCGGAGAGATGGAGAGAGGAGGCGAAAAGAGGAGGATGGTTTTTAAAAGGAGAGTTAGTGTTCGGGAGCGTTGTGCTGCGGAACATTATGGGTCGGAGTCTGGACAGCCACCGAAATGATAGCGCTTGTCTGTTTGTCCATTTTCTTTGTCATAAAGTAAAGCACTCCAGTTTGACTTTTTACTATCACCAGTTTGATCTCAAGAGATGGAGAGAGGTTGTATTGAGCGTAACACAAAGTGTGTGTTGTGTGTGTGTGTGTTGTTGTGTGTGTGTGTGTGTGTGTGGTTGATTATGTTTAAGTTCGCCTGTGTGGTTGTGTGTCTTTAGAGTGATTTGTTTATGTGTGTGTGTGTGTGTGTGTGTGTTGTGTGTGTGGTTGATTGTGTTAGAGTT
>NC_140166.1:183543673-183563673 GCF_963971535.1 Notolepis coatsorum | reverse complement strand
GTTGAGTAGAGTAGAGTTGAGCAGGATATGATAGAGTAGATGTTACAGGTACCAGGATATGGCACCTGATAGCAGAGATATGTTCAACCTATGAAACAGGTTGTAGTTAGTCATGGACAAAGGGAGGCGCAGACATGTTGTTACTGGTTCTGAATCCTCTCGGTTGTGTTTATTACAACAGCACTTATTTATTCATGAGAATCAATCATCATAACATTATACCATCACTTAGTTCAATTATTTTACATTACTTTTAATACATTCCATTATAGTTCCGTTCTTGTCATCAATTAAAAAGCATATTCATCATTGCAGTACACATTCTACCCTTTTAGGATACCCTGTTTCACTTCAATAGCATTTTCCTCTCAAATGTAGTTATCCAGCATTATATACTGTACATTGTAATTAATTATGTCTTTATACATATTTGATGTCTTAAATATAAGCACGCGAAAAGGGAGCATTCTCCTGTTAACCTCTGTCTAGGCATATTGGAAGAGAACATCATATGTCTTCTTTTAATAACACTGTCATTCTAATTGTCTGACAAACAATTCCTTACATCATCAATAGCTGTTACCTTTATCATCATTCGTTTATCATCAGTCATATCCACTATTCTCTAGTGCACAGGAATACCTCAACACCTCGGTGTCACTCATATTTGTGTTCCAGCTCAAGTTCGGTTGAACCTCTAATCAAATGTGCATCGAAAGTGCATTTATATATATATGTATATGGCCGATCTCAGCCTTACTAGGAATTTGCTAAACCGTGACCATGGTGAAACCCAAAGGAATAGATTTATATTTGCATTTAATGGAGAGCGGGATAGAGAGAGAGAGAGAGAGAGAGAGAGAGAGAGAGAGAGAGAGAGAGAGAGAGAGAGAGAGAGAGAGAGAGAGAGAGCATGTGGGACAGCTCCGGTGTCTAGCTAACTTCTAGCTAGTGTGGCCTAATTCTAGTTCTCTAAACCACCTTTTAACACTTGTACCACATATGTCAATATTCATGTACCGAACAACATTTCAACTCAAACAGTACATATTTCCCAAACATAATCTTTATAATCCCCTTGGAGATACTTAACTCCGACACTTTAATGATTAAATGGGCAATTGTATTTCAACACTATATTTTAATGTACCACGAGACACGGCGCCATCAATAGACGGTCAACTTCTAAATCACTTTACTTGTCGTCTTAAACTTCTTAAACTTGACTCAAACATCACCTCATTGGGCCTTCGACATTGCATGTATCCTTGTTAACCTTTATGTGTGTTTTGTAATGTATTACCCACCTATGAAACAGGTTGTAGTTAGTCATGGACAAAGGGAGGCGCAGACATGTTGTTACTGGTTCTGAATCCTCTCGGTTGTGAGGATCAGCTCGCCTCGTGTGCCTGTAGGCAGCAAAGTACGGTTCCCTAGAAGGCGAAGCCACTGAACACAAGTCCTATACTGCCACCTATTGACCAAATTATATTAATGTCGTCCATTAAATATGACATGACTGTTCTACCTTGTTTCTGATGGAGGTAATCCTGTACCAGTATGTTCACACCGTTTTGACACATAATCTAATGATATTAACGTGATACCACTTCTAGTGGGCATCACATAGAGTTGAGTAGGATATGGTAGAGTAGAGTAGGATAGGTAGAGAAGAGTAGGATATAGAGTAGGATATAGTAGAGTAGAGTAGGATATGGTAGAGTAGAGTTGAGTAGGATATGGTAGAGTAGAGAAGGATAGGTAGAGAATAGTGTAGATATAGAGTAGGATATAGTAGAGTAGAGTAGGATATGGTAGAGTAGAGTACAGTAGAGTCGAGTAGAGTATGATATGGTAGAGTAGAGTAGAGCAGGATATGGTAGACTAGAGTTGAGTAGAGTTGAGCAGGATATGGTAGAGTAGAGTTGAGTAGGATATGGTAGAGTAGAGTAGGATAGGTAGAGTAAAATAGAGTAAAGTAGAGTAGAGCAAAGTAAAGTACAGTAGAGTAGAGTGGATCAGGATATGGTACAGTAGAGTAGGATATGGTAGAGCAGAGTAGAGTAGAGTAAACAGACAGCTGTCTTCCTGGGCTGGAAATCAGAGCATCACATTAGTGATGTCAAGTCCTGAATGCTGCGTCAACGCTAGAGGGGCGCTGTTGGGCGCTGTTGGGCGCTGTTGTCATGCAGATTGGGCCCATTCAGTAAATTTTTATCGGAGGGACGAAATCTCAACAGATTCTTGAAGGTGAGGACTTGCCCTTTAATCGATATAATAGTCTCATTCAGCAAGTCCCAACAGGGAGCTCTAGGTTAAACGCTCATGTCATTTGAAGAAATGTTCAGAGCGCCCGGTCTTGAAAAAAAATTCTACCCAGGAATACAGCTGCAGCGTGCATTTTAAAACGCCGATGTAAGTAGTGTTTTTAATAAATTATAGGCAGTTGTTGGACATATTATAGCATTCGTTCAGTTTCCGACAGTTTATAGTGTTTGTGAGATGTTTTTGCAGAGATTTTGGTAATATTTTCCGCTCCAAAAGCATGTTTCTAAACCAGCGAGGCGAGTGGAAAAATAGCCAGGATAAAGGACTCATGTACTGTATCTCCCATGTGCCAGTCCCCTGCGTGCCCACGCTCGTGCCCGAGGGATCATTGACGTATTTTATTTAGCGTATGCAATGTTTTCAAATAGCCACATTAGTTTATTCATTACTGGGTCATATTCTATATATAATATATTTCATTTTATCAGCCCAGAACGGACGATGAGTGTGACCGAGGCGGTGCGGCCCACATGCCCAGATATGAAGCTTCGAGTCGGCAAGCATTGATTAGCCCAGATAGCTCCGAGGCTAGCTGCGGCCTGCGCGTAGCTGGCTTGTAGCTAATGTCGAGCTAGCCCATGAACCAGAGCCCCCTCCCACCCTTGTTTACCCAGAGAAGAGGCTTGTAGAGAGGCAGAGAGTCATGGTGGAAGACAAGGCTCGAGGAAGAGAATGGGGTAAGTTTGAATAAAAAGTTTAACACACAAAATTATTACATAAATAATGTGTAATAGTAAAAAAGAAATTATAATTCCGTGTCTAAATTATAATCTATTATTTTTCCTGATATTTAGTTTCATTCATTCATTCATTCATAACTTTTGAACAATAGATGATATTTCTAAACTGTTCTATATTGCCCACAAGATTGGCTAAATATCATACACGCTAATGATTTTGTTTCTTCAAGTTCAAGTTCAACAAGTTCAAGTTCAACTACATATGAAGAATAATAACAATAATAATGATGATAATCATACACATATTTTATATAATTGGAAATCCCTAGTTGTTAGTTAAAAAATGGTACCAAATATGAGGTACTTTGAAATACCCATTAACTAATAATCTATCACAAACCGATGAACTTCAAGTTATAGATTGTATAGCTACCGCTCTGCGTCCTACTGAAACACATCCTTACGCCAGTATAATACTGAATAAAATCTCCACATGCACCTTTATACACCTATTCGCCTGGCCACACCCCCATCCGCTCCTCTACATAAGCAGGGGTGTGGCCATACTATCAGCTCCTTCCTTACTTTCACCACGGCGAGTGTCTGTGTACACCACTCGAGTTTAGTGTAAAGATTGGAGCTGTTAGACATTATTTCTTTATTTTTCTCTCTCTCACAAGTTTAGAGAAAAGGCTAAGCTATAATGTCTTCATCGGAGGGTTCGAGTGTTGGCAACATCACCCTTCACCAGCGATTCTCTATTGCCGCCTCCGCCGTGCGTCGTGGGGCTGCTCTGACTCCACGGTCGTGGCAATCAGACGCACCTGAGCGGCGTCCGGTGGAGAGTCTGCCTTTCTGGGGGGCTGTTGAACCAAGGCCGTCTCCTGTGAGATGGCCTAGTTCCAGCTCTGGTTCCCCCTCTAGTGGACGGTCGGCCGATAGGCGGAGGATCTGAAACGCAAGCTCTTCGCCTCTGCTCGCTCCCGTCATAAGATGGTGAGCTGCAGGGGCGAACGGCCTGGCTTTGGGGAGTTGCTGGAGCCAGACGAGGGTGCTCCTGCTCGGTCTCCTTGTCCGATGGATACAGAGGATTTTATGGAGGGAGCGGGAGCGCTCTTGTTTGACGCCCCGTTGGAGACGTATCACTCTCCCCCTCAGGGTGTGGCAGGGTGTGATATGTCTCCTTGGGGTCCCTCGTCATCCGGTGTTGAGTTAAAACCTCCAACTCGGAGACGGGATGTCCTGCTATCAACTTCGTCAGATGGTGGCGCCACACAGAGTGGCCGCCTCCCGTACGTGAGGGACGCGGGCTGCGCGGAGGGAGGTACGCATGGGGAATTACGTGCCTTGTTCCCAGAGCTCATGGCGGCCGCCGCAGCCGCTAATGGCGTGGCGTTTCCGCAGCCACTGCCTGCACCTGTCCCTGATGACTTGATAGGTAATCTCTGGCAACGTCGTCCTGTGAGGGAGACGGACGTTGTCTGCCCATTTTTACCCTCAATGGAGGCCTACGTGCATCAGGGACAGGTAATCTCCCACATCGCTGGCCTTACCCCCGCCTACGTGCCAGTCACGCGGGTGGCGGGTTTGGTCCAGGGATTGAAGGAAGGGGTGCCTCGGCTTGATAGCCCGATGGCGTCTATCCTTTGTCCCGAGGTGGTGTGGGAGCCGTTGCGGAAGCCGGTTCCCCATGGGAAATCGGCTAGGCAGTTGGCCAACTGGAGTGACCAGTCATTCATCGCCGCGACGCAGAGCCTGGCTGCGACGTCAAACATCGCGCAGCTGGCGCGCATCATGTCGGGGATGATGACGGGTGGGTCGGTGTTGGACGAGCACCATCAAGTCCTACACGCCCAGGCGGCTGGAGCCATCCTGCACCTGATACAGCTGCAGGGAATCGCCGCCGGGAAGATACACGCCCTGGCCACTCTGTCCCAGCGCCACCTTTGGCTGGAGCAAGCGAGGGTGCCAGAGCAGAAGAGGCTTCCCCTGCTCACGGCCCCCCTCTCCGAAGCTGGGCTGTTTGGGTCTGCCATGCAGCAAATGTCCAGCTGCATGCAGGGACATGGAGGAGGAGCGCGCTGTGCTCCAGCCCCATTTTCCCCCACCCGACGCTGCCGGTGCTGTTCGACAGAGGCCACGTCGTCGGGGATCCGCGACCGTCGCCGCCGTCACCGCCGCCGCCGCTGCTGGGCCCTCGGCCAAGAAGGCCAGGAGCGAAGAGGGTGCCTCGTCCGCCGCAGCCAGCTGACCCACGCCCGGAGGTGACGGTAGGGATCGTCGTGTCCAGGCACCCCAGAACCGTCCCTCCGGGCCCGCTCCCTGTGGGGGCAAGCACCGGGCTGCACACGGCAGGCGCCGCTAAGTGACTTTCCCCCTGTTACCCCTGTTCCCTTCCCCGCCCCAACCATATGATTTGTTCACATTAAATAAAGGGTCCCTCCTGAGTGAGGGATTCACTGTATATGTTGGGGATACGATGTGTGAACCCTCGCCTAGTTGTGGGGTTGTTAGGAGAGCAGGACTTTTAGTCATTCTGGTCGCTACATATATATGTGCTTAGCAAGGCCTGTAGCTAGCACTCGGTCAAAAGGCTTTTTCTTTCCTCATCCTGAAGAAATATGTTTCTTCTTATAGTGGTACATTTTTACCGTTGTCTGAGGGGGTTGTGTGTGTTCTGTTACATTGGTAAACAATGGCATTGAGTCCACAGCTTTGGAGTGTTAACCTACAAGAAGTGCTCGTGTGTATAGCTTGTACCGAGGTCTTATTGACCCTCTCTTAACCTTCTGTGTTTTTTTCTTGAAACATGTAACACAGGTGTCGTGTTCACACATAAGCCTTCGGCCTTGTTTATAAACCCTGTTCGCAGACGAGTTGTCGTCTGTGACTAGCGTGCGTTGGGTTAGCTTATCCTGATAGGATATACGCTTCTCCATTAGCATGCTGGCTACATAGGTATCACCGCTAAATGGCTTGTTTTCTATCGTATCCGTGGTGTGGGGTCATGAGGGGGTGAACTGATAAACCCCTCCTTCCCTCTTTTCTGATTGGTCAGGGGGTTGGGCCTTCTATCCTTCAGGTTCCCTGCTGCACTGATTGGTCAGCACGGCACGGGAGAGGGGGGGGGGGTAGGGAGTTCCCTGACTCCTCGCCTGTAATGGTCGGTTGAGTCATGGGATTCCCCCCGCCATAGAGTACGTCACTGGGCGCGTTTCTATTGGTTGCCGACTTCCATGAATTCCTTACAGGCTCCATATGTGGACCTCTGTTGTTGTCAAGTTGGTGTTACGGTGCATGGGAACTCAAGAGTTCTGCTGCGCTCTGTATATATGTGTCTTGAGCTTTTGGTCACGTGGCTCAATGTTACATAAACTTTTCAATTAGTTGCTCACATGGGAAGTCTCTCTGGGGGTTCCCCGTCCCCTCTATTATGGAGCAGGTTGACGGGGTGTTGTTTTCTCTCAGCCGTGTTTTTTTCTGTAATAAAAGCGGCTTCTTGTCGTTCTCCCAGGCGGCTTGGAGGAACGGTATCTGGTTTCTTGTTAGAATTACCATTGATATGTTTTGGGTCTCGACGTGTACGTAGTGCTGGCCCTGGGTGCTTCTGATAGGAACCATGCATGGGCTTGCGCGCCTTGGTTGCTCATCATTGAAACAGCATTTTTTATGGGGCAACTGGGATGGAGTTAGTCTCTTCCGAGCGCCAGTGTACTAGGCTTGTCTCGACGAATTCTCGTTCATCTCTGGGGGATGTTAACAGAATAGATCAAAGCATTAGTAGAGGGGTCTCACACCCTTGGGGTGGGCCACCGGGCGCGGTGCTTTGTGTTCTGACCGTCTGGGTGGCGCCCTCTATAATGTTTTGGATCGACGTGCGTACCTACCCCCTCCTGGGACTGGGAATGGCGGCGTGATTAGGACACAGGACTGGTTCTGGTCACGCCGAACCAGGTCAGTTAACCCGTTGTCCGCCAGGGCGCAGATCTGCTGTTCTGGTACCCTGAGGGACTTGTGCTTTTTCGGGGGAAAAATGCCAGGTCGGCCCGGGCGTTGCAGGGTTTGATGTTGTGGAGGTGTTCGTGGTTATGTTACTGCGTGTTATCCTTCACTGTTGCTTGGTCCATATTGTGTTGTACCTTGCGCTGTGCTAAGGAGCCTGGTCTTTCTCCATTCTATTTGCGCCCCTCTCTTCTTCTGCTTGGCGGGGCTGGGAGGGGGCTGTCGAGGTGGTTCTTGTAGAATCTGGCATCCCTGTGTACGTCCCAGTCCGCCGGGCTCAGGTCCGAATTTGTTTTCGTTCGGGTTGTCTCCCCGGTGCGCTGCCTGGTCCCGCTGTGGGTGTAGCCTCTTGAGTGCTTCGGGGCGGCGTGCTGTGGGGGGAAGGGCCTGCTCTTGGATGGGCCCTGTCCGAATACGCTGGCGATGTGGGGGGTGGTGTCACTAGTGACCGCCTGGTGGGGTCTCGATGCTGCGGTGTCGTTGGCCTCACCAGGCCCTCTTTTTCCGGGGGGTCCAGTCCCTTCCTGGGACTGGGTCCTCCTTCGCGCTCCACTGCTACGGCCTTGCCACAGGGTTGGGTTTTTGCCCTTGACCCCGTGATGTTAGGGGTTGTAACAGGGTTTTTATTTCTTCCTGTTCGTTCCCTAGTGGCATGTCGGTTGCGCGTTTGTATAGTCGTGGGTTCTTCTGTGGGAAGGTAAGTCCCACGTTCTGCTCACCCTGTGCGTTTGAGTTGCTAAACCCCTCTTCGCACAGTCGGATCCGATTCCCTCCCGTCCTCCACTAGGGGGGTCCGGGGGCTCGGGTCCTCCCCGGTTCTGATGGTTGTGGGGGGCCTCAGCGGGTACATTTGTTGAGCTTCCGCTCTGCTCAGTTCCTGTGTTCCAGTAGGACGCAGAGTGGTAGCTATACGATCTATAACGTACGGTTATATCTATAACCATAGCTATATGAGTATAGTGGACGCTATGCGTCGGACTCACTGAGGACCCCGTGGTCTTCGCCCTGGTGGTGAAAGGCTTGGGAAGGAGCTAATAGTATGGCCACACCCCTGCTTATGTAGAGGAGCGGATGGGAGTGTGGCCAGGCGAATAGGTGTATAAAGGTGCATGTGGAGATTTTATTCAGTATTATACTGGCGTAAGGATGTGTTCAGTAGGATGCAGAGTGTCCGCTATACTCATATAACTATGGTTGTAGATATAACCGTACGTTCAGGAATTTTCTAACTGGGCCTGGGTAGGGGCAAGAGGTTAAGTGACACTGAGTTTGGTCCATTGACAATGAATTAGTGACTGACTTTGTGGGCTCGTAGAATCATTCTTTGAGCTAATTTACATCCAAATCAGTTTCATTTAAATGTAGGGCTGTACCATGGGTGTTGTTCCACCATTATTCTAAGACTCTAGTAACTGCACAATACTCATTCACTGCATCAGATACCCATATTCATTTGCACAATCACTTTAATGTGTTATTTTGCACAGCTTATGGATTGTAATAGTTATCGAACCAACCGTCTGTCACTCTTGAAGCTTATTGAGTTTTTTCTTTTATGGAAAGAGTTTCCTTCATCTTTGATCTTTCATCCCTTTATCTCTTACCTCTTATTTGATGCGTGCACAGTCTAGGCGGGTGGGGTGGGAAGGTGGGGTTGCTAGCAGAATAAGCACTCCATTGTCATTGTACTTGTATGATGCACGCGTGGCAGTTCAGAATGTTTTTAACCCTAGCCCTATTTCTTACTTACCAATGCTGTCGATCAGTGGATTCCTTTCTCAGCACGATCCATGCAAAGCCAATGCAAGGTCAGTTAGCCACAAACCAATACAAAGTCAGTGGGGTCATGCTCCTGTCTGTACAAGCCATGAAAACAATGCTGAAATCCTACTTTTAGTGCATCGCAGAGCAGGTTTGAGCGTCGGTTGTGGGGCCTTTTACAGACTGGAGCATGACCCCACTGACTGTGTATTGGTTTTAACTAGGTGGAGCTGCAGGTTTCCGGTATGAAGAACAGCATGGATTGTGGTGAGAGAAGATTCTACTGATTGACACCATCTTTGGTAAATAGGGCTAGGGTTAAACAATTCCGAACTAAACCTTTAAGGAGAGACACAAATCAGACTGAGCTGTACGGTGTTACAGAAATAACACGTTGATTGTATTTTAGGGTGGATTTTCCCTTTGAAATCTATCTAGAGTGATTGTGCAATTGCTAAAGCAGATTAGTGTCTGACTTTTGTGTAGCCCTGAAATTGCATGCCTTGTGAATGTGTTCGCATACCACTGTGAATATATGGATGGAAGCTGAAGGTGTGGGTGTATGTGTGTGTGTGCACTGTATTTATGTGTGTGTGTGTGTGTGTGTGTGTGTGTGTGTGTGTGTGTGTGTGTGTGTGTGTGTGTGTGTGTGTGTGTGTGTGTGTGTGTGTGTGTGTGTGTGTGTGTGTGTGTGTGTGTGTGTGTGTGTGTGTGTGTGTGTGTGTGTGTGTGTGTCAGTGGGGCTGTTGTAGCAGTGATTGACGTCCCTGGTGTTGTGTGAGTGTGAGTGTGCAGTCGGAGTGTAGCTGACTGATCTGTAAATATTCCCTCTTTCTGCTGCCTCAGCACCTCTCTGCTGCTACAGCAAGCATGGATCACAGTGGCAGGAGGGAGGGAGGGAGGGAGAGAGAGGGAGGGAGAGAGAGAGAGAGAGAGAGAGAGAGAGAGAGGGAGGGAGAGGGAGAGAGAGAGAGGATGGAGAACCACTAGGGACTGTTGGTGAAAAAGGGAGAGAGTGAGCTGAAAAACCTATGGGGACAGAAAGAGAGTTGGAAGGGGAATAAAGAGAACAAGAGAAAGAGAGAGAGAATGAGAGGAAAGCAGAGGGATATAAAGAGAAAGAGAGACAGAGAGATATATAGAAAGAAAAATAGAGATATAATGAGAGTGAGAGAGAGAGAGAGAGAGAGAGAGGATGAGAGACACAAAGGATGAGAGAGAGAGAGAGAGAGAGAGAGAGAGAGAGAGAGAGAGAGAGAGAGAGAGAGAGAGAGAGAGAGAGAGAGAGAGAGAGAGGGGGGGGGGTAGAGCTGCAGAGCGCTTTCTTCAACAGAGCTCTGCAACATTGGGTCCCAGGGCCCTACTGGACCCAAGCCAGAACCACCCCCCTCTCTCTTTCTATTAACTCTGTTTCTTTCCCTCTCCTCCTCTCCCCTCCCCTCGCTCTCTGCCCTTCTCTCTGAGGATACTAGGAGTGTGGGAGAGAGATACAGAGACATAGAGAGACAGGAAGAGAGAGAGAGAGAGAGAGAGAGCGTACATGAGAGAGTTTTAAAAGCCTTTATTACACAATCAAGGCATGTGAGTCGTATACAAATGGCTTCACCGCAGGACATGGAATTAAACAACTAAGTTGGGCTGAAGGCAAAGAGCATTTAGCCTGTTATAATACAGTTTAACTTGTATGCCTGTTTTCAAAGCCATGTACAACATGTCCTCATTGACCAAGAATGCTTAAACCCCTTTAGGTGTACAAGCTCAAATGTGAGATTAGAATTTGGAGAGCCAAACATTCCAATAATGACGTCACTGCGGCCACTGGCCACTGGCCACTTAAAAACGATGGAATTTAAGAATTATGAGATAGAATTATGAGAAGACACTCCCAAGAACATACACCTGAAAGGTCAGACTTAACCTTTCCTGTTTATTTAGGTCACATGCCTGTGTCCACATTCCTCCTACTTAGCGAGTAGCGAGAAAGTAGCAGTCAGGAGAATGAGACTGGCAGGTCACTGCCAGAGACACCAAGAGCAGCTGCCAGCCAGAGAACTTGTGCTGTGGGAGCCAACACACGGGCATCGATCACGAGGATGTCCCTAACATATGTGGACGTACTCAAGAAAGATGTGGGAGAGGGGCGGCTGGGTGGCGTAGCAAGAGACTCCGGTCTCGAATCCCGGTGTCAGCATTGCCTGCGGCTTGGGCCAGTCGTCATATCTCATTTGGCAGAGGTAGCGGGTGGAAGTCGATGGGTGGGGATTGGACGTTGTAACTCCTACAGGTCGGTTGGGTGACGCTTGCACAGCAGAGACAGGAAGTATCGGGGGCAGCGTGAGCCTCCCACGCGTTACTCCTCGCCACTGAGAGTCCACGCTGTCTGGTGAAAAGATGCGACAGGCTGCCTCCTTGTGTACCGGAGGGGACACGTGATGCAAGGCTTCTATCCTCACTACAACCGACCAGTGGGGGGCATAGTCTAGCAACGTTCAAGACAGGGGAGGGGAGGCGGTCAGGTGGCGTAACGGAGATTGCGTTCGTCACCAACCCTGGAGCGGCTGGATTCGCCTGTTCGAATCCAGCTCACAGCTCCGGGGTTGTCACCAGCTTGGCTGGCCGTTCACACTAATACAATTGGCAGTATTAGAGGGTGGGAGAAGCTGGCGGGTGGGTCCGGGTCGTTGTAAACAGCGACTCCTACAGTTCGGTCGGGGCGCCTGCTAAGCGCGGATAGGATCTAAGTGGGATAGTGTGATCCTTCCACACGCTACGCCCTCTCAGTGAGAATCCGCGCTGCCAGGTGAAAAGAAGCGGTTGATTGGCTGGACGTGTGTCGGAGGAAGCACGTGGTAGCCTCCACTCTCCCAGACCGACTGTGGGGGGTAAGTGCGCAGCGACCAGGAAGGGGATTGGGAATTGGCATAACGACTAACATTGGGATGGGAGAAAATCGGAGGAAAAAGGAGGGGGAAAAAGATAAAAAAAATAAATAAAAAAGACAGGGGAGGGGATAATTGACAATACGAAATTGGGATAGGAGAAAAATAGAAAATAAGGAGAAAAAGTGGATAAAAAAAGAAAGATGTGGGAGCAGGAAGTAGCTACCGGCGAGCTAGCCGGATGCATGGAGGATCGGGATGACTGGAAGCACCGATGGAGGGCCTGTCCGAGGACGACCTAGATGATGATACTTAGATAAATAGCTACCTTTGCATTTGCATTTGTTACACATTATTATCCATATAATAATTGTAACTAGGGATGTCCGATATTATCGGCCTACCGATATTATTGGCCGATATCGGCATTAAAATGTGATATCGGAAAATATCGGTATCGGTTTTCAATTTTTTTTTTTCTTTACATTTCTATAGAAATGATGTCCGATATTATCGGCCTACCGATATTATCGGCCAATATCGGCATTAAAATGTGATATCGGTTGATATCGGTATCGGAAATTAAGAGTTGGACAATATCGGTATATCGGTATCGGTAAAAAAGCCAATATCGAGCATCCCTAATTGTAACCCACCCAGAAATAAAAAAAGAGAGGCAGGGAGGGAGGGAGGGAGGGAGGGAGCGAGGGAGCGAGGAGCATGAAAGAGCAGGTAAGCAGGCAACCTGTTCTATCTTTCTTCACCCCTCCCCTGTGTTTACTCTCCCCATCAGTGGCAGTGAGAGAGGGGAACGCTCGGCTGCAGATGAAATGGACATATTGATTAAAAGCCAGTTCTGCACTGGAACCTCTGGGTAATTTACTAAAGTAAAAGGACATTTTCGTTGTGACCTTTATGAATCTATTTATTTTGTTATTTCTCTCTGTCACACACACACCCACGCGCAGTAATATAATATCATTCATGCACGCACGCACGCACATACACACACACACACACACACACACACACACACACACACACACACACACACACACACACACACACACACACACACACACACACACACACACACACACACACACACACACACACACACACACACACACACACACACGTGCACATACAGTACACACGTGCACATACAGTACACACGTGGGGGGGGGGGCTGCATGCCCACACACTCATGTACATCCATATTCAGCGTCCAGAGCTTTGACACAGTGTGTCTGTCAGGGCGGAACTAAAATGTTTTAAAGCCACTTTGTAAGGTTGGTCCATTGGCTAATTCCGTTCACTGTGAAATGAAATTGTGAGCTTCTGTGAGGCTTGTCCAAATCTTTATTCAGAAGCCTGCAGCTCTTTTCAAAGTGGATTTAAAAGGGAGCAAAAGGTTTGACACAAACTGGCTTTGTTGATTGCGTGAAATTAGGTCCTGCATGCGGGCTCGGCTTTTACACTGCACTGTTCTTATGCAAGACCCTATTTTCCTTATTGCTTATAAAGCCCTGCTAGCATTTCCATTACTCTTTTGACAGAAGCACATGACAATAGCTTTCTTCCGTGGTAATGTGATTACATTAACATAGGGGGAGCCAGTTACTCCCTGCAAGCTCATATCAAACAGGCTACTTTCACAATGGTGGCTGCAATGCACTTGACTATAAACACAACAAACAAACTTAAAGACAGACAAGTCTCTCAGTGTTTGACTGCATCTCAGTCAATATATATACTGTATATATATTTTTACTTGGTGTGTCTGTGTGTGACTCTGTCTTTCTGTATTCTTTCCCACAACAATCAGTGTTGCTGTCTCTTTCTCTCTGTGTGTGTGTGTGTGTCTTTAATGTCTCTTGCCTGCTTTTTGCAATACCTTTTCCTGTATGCATATGCATAATGGAAAAACAACACTAGCCACCAGCCAAATACCGGTTTATTTTGGCTGGTAAGTTTATCTACTCTACCAGCCGCGTTGGCAGGGAACAAACCATCGTTCAGCAGTTCTGTGGCATTCTGCAGATGAATTTGGCTGGTAAAATAACTCGCTGCAATGGTAACATGTTCAAGCCTCCAGTCTCCAGTGACTAGGGTTGTTTCCTGGCCAATAATTCCTTCATTACTCCATCGTGTTACATAGTGACGTAGAGCAGTAACGCAAGGAAAGGCTGGACTACAAACAAGGCTTTTCAGGCAGTTCAGGAGAAGTGTTTTCTGTTGAAGAGGATAACTCCCTTTGCCTTTGAGCTTTGTACAGTAACTCTGCAGACGTTATGCACCTCGAGCTACAGTATATAACAAGATACAAGATACAAGAGTTTTATTTGTCACGGCATACAGGTATACAGTGAAATGCGGGGGGTCTCGCCCGCAACGATGTGCAATAGTACAAGTAATAATAATAAGAGTCCAACCAATAGAGCGACATAGTGCAATAAACAAGTAAACAAAGTAGGCATATCGGTATCTGTACATGAGCTATTTACAGAGCATGGTAGGACATGCTAGGTCCTGTGGCAGTGCAGTACACTGTTAGCTACGGATGAGGCATTGGGTCTTTATGTACACTGCTATTGTAAACGACCCTCCAGGTAGTGTCATTCGGTTTGTGTTTGATAGGGAACCTTTATTTTGAAGCACCGCCAAACCGGAAGTAGCTAACCGGAAGCAGATACCGCGAGCATGAGCTCAGCTTGACGGATAAAATTAAAGTTTAGGTTACAGCTAAAAGGAAAGAGAAATCTCTGTGGATATCTTCGTTATTCTTTTGTTATTTGGAAATGGTTTACAAGGTAACTGCTGTGTACTTTCTATGGTTTTAATATTGGTTTGAATTCACTTTTGTTTGTGTTTTGACAACTTAAAGTTATTCCTGCTACTGTGAAAATACGTTGTTTTCTAGCTAGTTTGGTCATTGCAAATTGCTAGCTTGCCTACACATTTAATAAGGTCGAGAGTACCAGCATTTTAAGAGTTTTTGTTTGCTTATAGATCCGGAAAGAAGACTTTCATGTGGTTTATGGTTAAGCCCCCTGTTGGAGAGAGAGGACAAGGTACTGGGATGTCAATTTGTCCTATTTAGTGATATGGGCTGTTTATTTTATATTTGTATTCATTTATGTTCAAAGCCATTTGTGTCAAGTGTTATGTTAGCTTATTGAACAATGTGAATGTGGCACTTATGTATATCTGTATATATATAATGTATATATATCTGAGTATCTTTTCTTTGTCTTTCTTTGTCTTTTCACTTCAGCTCTTACGTTGTGAAATGAAAATAAACATTCATGAAACACCAGTAAAGGAGACCATCCATCACTCTCCCAGGGATGCTACAGCTATAATACAATGCTATATTATACGATCTCAAGCTATACTATTCTTAAAGTGACACACTGAAGGAAAGGGAAAAAACCCAAAAGCATAACGTGTCTCTTTAATGGCTGCCCATTCTCTGTCAGATTCTCAGTTTGAGATTCAGATTCAGGTTTCAACCAGTACAATGGAATTCTTACTCTCCCTTTGCTCCACAGCATCAAGGAATAAACAAACAACAATTTACAGAGTAAAAAAGCAGGTATATATACAATAAAGAAAACAATCAACTGTCTGCGGTATGTGCAATAAAGATAAGTACAACTAAGTATAAGTAAATAATTCTTTTTAATAAAATAAAAAAGTACACAGACAAGCTAAAATGATTGCACATTATATTGACGCACGAGGGTGCAGTAAAGTCTCTGAAGTCTCTGTCCATTCACAGCAGATAGCAGTACAATGTTCACTTCAACAATACAATACACTGTGTACATGTATGTGTATGTGTATGTGTATGTGTATGTGTATGTGTATGTGTATGTGTATGTGTATGTGTATGTGTTAGTGTTGGGGTAGGTGTGTTGGACCCATGAGCAGAGTAGAACAGAGGAGGCGGAATGCGATGGTTGATCTTCACAATATAACAATGTCTTTATTGTGAATAGCGGATCATTCAGTAGCACGTAGCAAACAAAAAGGGTGAGACACACAGGGCTAGATGGGGGACCCTGATGTAAACAAGACGAAAGTCTTTCTCTGGTCTGCATCCCCTTAACAATTGTGTGTATTGAGCCGCGCAGGTGATTGATTGAATGAACATTTTATTAACAAATCAAATCAAATCAAATTTATTTATAGGGCCCGACAACACACGTTAATGTCCCCATGGGCCGTACAGATCTTCTTTAAACAAGTCAAGAAGAAAACATAACAATAAGTCAAGAACAGAACAAGAACACCATAAGGTCCAAACATTTTTAGATGAATGCAAATAAATGAAAGAATGCAAGCACTCCCAGACATACCCCACGCGAAGGTAAGGAAAAACTCACTAAAACCTAACAATAGGTAAAAAAGCTCCACAGGCAGTGTGGAGGAGAGAAACCTTAGAAGGGCAATTAACAGATTGCAGAATGGGTACAATACAGTAGGCTACGGCTCAATATACACAATTTTTATTTTATTTTATCCACTTTTTCTCCCCATTTTCAATTTTTCTCCCATCCCAATTTCGTATTATCCAATTCTTCCCTCCCCTGTCTTGAACGTTGCTAGACTATGCCTCCCACAGGTCGGTTGTAGTGAGGACAGAAGCCTTGCATCACGTGTCCCCTCCGGTACACGCGGAGGCAGCCTGTCACATCTTTTCACCGCAGCAGCTCGAACTCTCAGTGGAGAGGAGTAACGCGTGGGAGGCTCACGCTGCCCCCGCTATTTTCCTGCTTCCGCCTCACCGGCGTCACCAAACCGACCTGTAGGAGTCGCTGTCCACAACGTCAAATCTCCACCCACCGGCTTTCCCACCCTCTAACACTTGCCAATTGTGTTAGTATGAACGACCGGCCAGCCGGTAGCAACGCCGAGAGCTGGGCTCGAACCCAGCGTCTTCTGCGATAGAGGCGAGCGCCTTGCCCACTGCGCCAATCAGCCGCCCACCAATACACACAATTGTTAAGGGGATGCAGACCAGAGAAAGACTTTCGTCTTGTTACATCAGGGTCCCCCATTTTCAATTCATAATGAATTGTAAGTAAGGGTGCAATTAGCACCGTGCAATCCATTCTTTGTGGATCTAGCCCACAGTCTCCACAAACCCTATATAACGTAGGAAAGAAAAGGCAAGACAACTCAGTCTCCGCAAAACTCTATACAAAAACAAAACACTTAAAAAATGGGAGAAAGCCAGTCTCCAAAACGAGATAAGCTAAAGATAACACGGCACTTGATGATGCTGCAGACGCACACACCAAAGTACATACACTCAAATATAATTACGTACACAATAATGCAAAGCACGATACCGATAACCACGGTAAGAAACGTATCCTCCAAAACGGGAGCGATAAGGGATGCTTCTGGCAAGTGTACTCACGTTAACAATCAGTGAACAATTGACAATGTGACCAGTAAACAAGGAGGACATATGAAGCAGGGCAAACTATACACAGCAGGTACCAATCAGGACAATCAGGGCAGAAGGACCGGTAATTTACCACTGGGCAACGCCAGGGCTTTTCCTCCCAGGTGAGAGCAAAACCCCAAACGTCACATGTATGTATATGTGTGTTTATGTCTATTTGTGTGCATGTATGTGGGCATGTGCATGTGTGTATGTATGTGTGTGTGTAGGTGTGTGTCTACTCTTCTTAGCTTTGAGTGGTTATACAAGGGGGTCATGGAGAACAGGGCTGTTGATAACGCCTTCTGTTTGGTGTGTGTGTGTGTGTGTGTGTGTGTGATGGGGGGGGTAAAGGAAAGTTGGAGCGCAGTGATAAGGTCAAGTCCATCCAATCAGAGGGCGATGTCACCTCAATGTGACCCTCCAGTTGTCCATGTAATTAACAGATAACCTTTAATGAGGCAGGGGCCTCGAAGGCCCTAACGAGGGAAATGTCACACTTTCACCAGACAGGGACACATCTAGGGCACACATCACACATCCTCACACGCACGCACGCACTCACGCACGCACGCACGCATGCACACACACACACACACACACACACACACACACACACACACACACACACACACACACACACACACACACACACACACACACACACACACACACGTCCATCCAGAGGCGGAGGTGTCATGTTGTAAATGTCATCTGACTGTATCGTTGTGTGTCTGTGGTCATTACAGTACATACTGTGTGGGAGGGCTGGAAACAGCGGTTTGTTTATGTTCTTTATTACAAGGAACAAACACAACATTTGGCCAATATACGTATGGGGGACACAATAGTAATGATTAAGTACCAAGGAGCTAATGAGGACCTATCATATAATATATTATGTTAACAAACCATTGACTTATTACTTTTTGGTCTCTTTTTCCATCGTATTCTTTAAAATCACTGTCCACTGGCATCGACGCTAAAACCAAAGAGCATTGTTATATGTACCTGAAATCGTGGTGTATGGCACATCTCCAGTTTGACAGTCCCTGCGAGGTACAGTACATGCATAATACGACACACTGTGGAGTGGATGTATCTCTGTTGCTGTCAGCCCAAAATGAGTCAGAGCAGCGGGGAAACATTTGTTCTGGAAATTGGGCCTCAAAACCCAGCAGGAACACTCCGGCGTCACAAACAAACCCCCCCCCCCCCCCCCCCCTGTTCTCTCTCGGCTCATAGCTCTAATGTCTGTCCCTCCGTCGCTCTGTCTCTCTTTCTTACTATCTGTTATTCTTATTCACTATTCTTGTTCTAAATTATTGTTATTCTGTTTCTATCTTATTCTTATTCTGTATTCCTATCCTCTTTCTGTCTTATTCTTCTTATTCTCTCCGTTTTCTTTCTGCGCCCCACATCCAGCCTCTCTGGCTGTTTAAACACAAATGTTTTTTTGACAGTCCATTTGTGGGAAAGTAGATTGATGTGAGATTTGCACACACACGCACGCATGCACGCACGCACGCACGCACGCACACACGCACTCACGCACGCACGCACGCACGCACACACGCACGCACGCACGCACGCACGCACACACACACACACACACACACACACACACACACACACACACACACACACACACACACACACACACACACACACACACACACACACACACACACACACACACACACACACAGACACACACACACACACACACACACACACACAGAAGACCTTTGACCATCTATAGCAGGATATCCATAGGGGAGCTATTGTTTGTAATGCGTTTAAACTCTGCACTGGCTGTGGTCACAGAGGAGAGATTCTGAAGTGAAGTGATATTTCTTTATTGGGACTAAACACACTGCTATCTTGTGGCCGACAATAACACCTTGATCGCCAGCAGCAGAACGCTTTCATCTTGACCCAGACACTGACCTGAGGTCTGCAAAGGTAGTCTGACTTTCTCCTTAATACCAAAACAATGCATAAGCAGCATCCATGCATTTGAACACTGCATAAAGTGAATCAAGATAGATAGGTAGGGTTCCTCGAGGAACCTCACAAGGAATAAGGTTCCTGGAGGAACCATTGTGGAATGCCTCCAAGAACATTAAACAACGAGGGGTATTCGAGGACCACAAATGGATTAGGTTAATTAATTTTAACATTGACTGTCCTGATGATTTCAGTAGCTTCCATGTTCTAGGAAAGGTATTTTGTTTCCTGTGTGTTTGATGTCCCGTTATCATTTTCCTAATTCAGATTTGGAACCCTAACCATATTAATTCCTACTTACCAATGATGTTGTTGATCAGTAGAGTCCTTTCTCAGCACAATCCATGCTGTTCCCAGTGGCGTAGCGGAGGCCCCCGCAACCCCCGCACCCGGAGCTTAGGGGGCCCCGCCCCCACTGTAGACTATCCTCTTAGATTTCGTAACGCGCGCGAACAGGGCGCAGACAGTGGAGCCCAGTATGGTTCTGCGGGGCTGCAGCTGAATGCATCTCGCGCAGAGGGCGGGGCCCCCCCCTCCCTGCTATGATTTGCTCACCTGCGATAGGGCTAGGCTGATAACTAATGTTCATTGGCAGCGTTCAAAACACAGCGGGAAGCGCCGGTAAAAATGCCGCAAATATCCAAGCAAGCGGCGGTGCTTAGAAAAACAAAATGAGAGCGAAAGCCGAACAGGAGACGGCAAAGCTACGAAAAAGATCATTGTTCCAGCAGGCAGCAAAGGTAGACTGACTCTAACGTTACTGAAGAATGCATCGGCAGTAAGCTCCCCACCCAGGCCCGCCGCCGCGCCGCGTCCACCGCTATCAACACGCCGGTCCAGGCAGACAGACAGCCCAGCCAGGCCCCCAGCCACGCTACAGCC
>NC_140166.1:183498673-183538673 GCF_963971535.1 Notolepis coatsorum | reverse complement strand
ATACCCTCCCTATTGGAGGACGGGAGGGAGACGGATCTGACCGTGCGAAGAGAAACTCAAGCAACCCAACGCACAGGGTGAGCAGACCGTGGCTTGACCCCACGACTATGCACACGCACAACCCGCATGCCACCAGGGAACGAACGGAAGGAACAAACCTCGTTACTGCCCCCAAAATCACGGGGTCAAGAGCAAACTCAACCCTGTGGCAAGGCCGTAGCAGCGGAGCGCGAAGGAAGACCCAGACCCACTGAAGGGACTGGATCCCCTGGAAAAAGGGGGCCCGGAGAGGTCAACGACGCCACAGCATCAAGACCACACCAGGCGGTCACTAGTGACACCGCCCCCCACATCGCCAGCGTATTTGGACAGGGCCCCTCCAAGAGCGGGCCCTTCCCCCCACTAGCACGCCGTCTGGCACACTGACCCTGGCACACTCAGGCAGTCAGCATGGCTGTAACTCGAAGCACTCAAGAGGCTACACTACAGCGGGAGCAGGCAGCGCACCGGGGAGACGACCACCAGAAGGGGTCGATCTCTCAATCCAGGCAGCAGGCATTTGACCCAAGCCTGGAGCACTGTGGACAAGACAGGCGCCAAAGGGGTTAACTGAAAACAGCACCCCCGGCGGAAGGGGCGTATGCTGGCATTGTTGCGCACCATGACAAAGCCTCCACCAGAGGGGCCGAGGCAGAGAAGGCTGACACGATTGGCAGACGTCATGAACGTGCAGGGACACACTCAACCGGGTAACCCGGGAGTTGACTCTGCTCCAACACACCAGGGAATCAACCACCCTCTTGGTACCACATGCGGTGGTTGTTCCTATAACCCCTCAAGAAAAAACTCCAAAACACACTTGCAGGTATACACTGGCTATACCGCAGTACAAGTGTTTCAGTTTTCAAAAAGGGGTTATTCCAGGCCTACGGGTCGACGAAACACAACTTCGGACCGGGCCCGGCGGCCCGGGAAGCACACAGGGATGCCAGAGGAGGTCCAGAAGACCACCCCAACAGCCCCCTCTTCGCCATGCGTAAGAGAGGGGCGAAAGGAAAAAGGAGCACAGGGTACAACATGTACCCAACAAATGGTCTCCATAACGCCCAACCCTGGGACACCCGGGCCGACCCGGCATTTTCCCCCCCGAAAAAAGCACAAGTCGCTCAGGGTACCAGAACAGCAGATCTGCGTCCCCGGCGGACAACGGGTTAACTGACCTGGACCAGCGTGACCAGAACCAGTCCCGTGCCCTAATCACGCCGACATCCCCACTCCAAGAGAGGGGGTAGGTACGCGTGTCGATCTAAAACATGAAAAGAGGGCGCCACCCAGACGGTCCCATTCGTACCGTGCTCAGTGGCCCACCCCAAGGGCGTGAGACCCCTCTACCTATGTTTTGATCTATTCCGTTAACATCCCCAGATAAGAACGAGAATTCGTCGAGACCTAGTAACAGGCGCTCGGAAGAGAAAACCTCCATCCCAGTTGCCCCATAAAAACGCCGTTTTAATAACGAGCAACCAAGGCGTACCAGCCTCATGCGTGATTCTTATCAGAAACACCCCGAGCCAGCACTATGTACGCGTCGAGACCCAAACACATCAATGGATAGTCTAACAAGACACCAGACATTGTTCCTCCAAGTCGCCTGGGAGAACGACAAGGAGCCGTCGTGCTTCATGTTCTTTCCTCTTTTTATTAAAAAAGAAAGAAACACAGACTGACATGAATCCCACGTGACGCAGCTGAGGGTAATTTTTTTTAAATTTTTACATCCCGCCACCCTCGCCACAGGGAGGAGACGGGAATCCCCAGAGAGACTTCCCACGCGAGCTGTATAGATTGAAAAGAAATATTGCAACATTGAGCTATGTAACACTTGGGTTAGGGCTCTCCGAGGAGGAGGCACTGAACCAATACACACTCAATAATCTAATCGAATCGAATACACATACAATAGAGCAGAACTCCTTTTTGAAGTTCTACTCACCTTGACAATCTGAGGAGGAGGCTCTGAAACTCTGAGGAGGCTCCCTCACTGGGAAGCCACACTTCAGACAGGCCGCTGTCTGAAACCCTCCTCATCCTTAAGAGAGAAGAGAAAAAGAAATGTCAAACACAGTTTTCAACAGTGATTTACCAGACATACAGCGGTGCCGGCACAATTCCCATCCGGGCTGCAGCCGACTTGAGCATGGATCTTCCGATAACGGCTTTTTCGGACCATGGGAATAAACATTGCTTTCTTTTGCAGTACAATTTCAGTTTACTTACTCTGTCAATTGTAATGTTTGACTAAGTAACATTTCAGAAAATACATGATACAAGTTTGTGTTAACTGCATGCATGGCCGCCTAGTTATAGTTGAAAGTGGGGGTGCAAGAATATTATTTCTATTAAATTTATTTTTTTATTATACATTTTTTTTTATTTTATTTTTTTTTGACAGGCAAGGGGTGGTTTGGAGGGGTTCCGGCACGACCCCCTCCATGGCAGACTTTTTTTTAAATTTAATGAACCTGTACGTGCAATTTCCTGCAATATAGAGCCTTCAATCTTGACCAATAAAGCTGCTCTTTTCACTATAAAACTCAGTTTATATTGCAGTATGATAGCCAATTACTATAATAATAATATATTATACTGTATATACACTGTATATTGATTTTTCGCTCATTCATTTTTATTAAATCAATCTCCTTTCAAATAGGCCAAGTTTTTAATAAGAAAGAGAAAAAAGATATATTTCCATTACCTGTAAATCTTGTGTCTCTTTCTCTCCTTCTCTGCCTCCTCCCTGAGTCTGCAGTGCACAATCATGACATCGATCTAAAAAAAAAAAAAAAAAAAATGGAGGCCCCTCGTCACTATAGGCCCACGGGCCGCGGGCCACGGGGACCAATTTAAGATTTAAGTGCTCCTGTCCGTCTTCGTCAAGGACGCCACAGCGTTAGCGATCTGTTGCTGTGCATGTTTTTCCATTGGGTTTATCTTATCGGGGGGGAAACCCTTGCGAGCACGGGGAGAACATGCAAACTCCACACAGAAAGGCCTAGGAGATACCCCACCTGGGTACCTGGCATCATGGAAACCTGGTCCCCAAGCGGGAATCTAACCCTGGACCTTCTTGCTGTGAGGCGACAGTGTTAACCACTACCCCACCGTGCCGCTCATGTATATTTTACTCACTGTATAGCATGTACTGTACAGTGATGCATCACTGTGCCTCACTGCATCACTGAGCACAGGGTGACTGTTACCATCTTCCTGGACTTTTACTTTTAAAACAACACTGTTCAATATTACACTTACTGTACACTTAACGTCACAGTGACCAATCGCAGCCACTCTTATTGTCTGGGACCAAATACGGCCACGCCCCATTCCCAGTAAAAAGTGGGAATCTCTAGAATGGGTTTCGGGCGACGGTGTATACGGAAGTGACTCTAAAGGTGACGATAGACAACACTTTCTGTTGTCAGTAGATGGCAGCATTGGTTTAAAATTAAAAGGTGAAAATGTTGAAAACTACAACAATACACTTCCCAAGATCCTTAGCACAGGTCACAGGTCACTGGGATGTGTCTATTCTTCGACGTGATCTGAACAGCGGTAAACTATTACTGCGGCCTCAGTATAGCGACCGCGAATGGTAAACTAATTATCTTAACAAAAGTGCGCTGGTAGCATTACATATGTTGTCTAAAGGGGGACATATGGTACAATTTAAGATTTTAATGATAATCGGCATATAAAGGACAACATAAAGCATCGTTAATTTGTAAGAAACCTCAATGAAAACGGTAATATTCGCTATTGTTATGAAAATGTGATAGAATCCTATAAAAATGTGGACGCATTTGGTCTACGTTCCGTTACTGTCGATTTCTTTATATTTTACTGTATATTGTATATTAAAATATATAATACATAACATAGGAAAAGTATATCCCGGACCGTATTTTATTCTTAGGCTTATTTTATTCTTTATTCTTAGGCTTATTTTTATTCTGATTCGTGACTTGTTTTGTCAACCTAAATGTTTACTGTTTACTGTGAGCGATTTGTAGTGCCAAATTTCCCTCGGGATGAATAAAGTATTTCTATTCTATCTATTCTATTCTACAAGGACACACCAAGCAGTCAGACTGTTAAACTCTCATTGACTGTCCCCTCACGTGCACATGCACTTTACCCGGACTTGATAACCACTATGTTACCGCTCATCATGCACTTTATTATTTAAAATATTCTGTTATATGTACAGTGTTATGTCTTACATGTATGTATATTGTACTACGGTCTGTGGGAGCTCCCCTGAAATTTGTGTGCAATGACAATTAAAGCTATTCTATTCTATCCTATTCTTCTACACTGTGTTTTGCGTTCTCTGTCTGTATAGCTGTATAATATGTCAGGTGGAAGTGAGGCAGCTAATCTGTTCTGGCTATTAACTTGGTGGAGCTATAGCTTGTATTCATGATCAGGCAGGTAATACCAGAGCTGTGAGTCTAGCTCAACGAGCAGTCGTCTCATTCATATAAACCCTAAACCAAACTCAATTTACTTGAAAGCCTCTTACTGTAGGTGGCAGGGGGGTCAGTAAAGACTCTATGGCTGTGTGTGTGTGTGTGTGTGTGTGTGTGTGTGTGTGTGTGTGTGTGTGTGTGTGTGTGTGTGTGTGTGTGTGTGTGTGTGTGTGTGTGTGTGTGTGTGTGTGTGTGTGTGTGTGTGTGTGTGTGTGTGTGTGTTTGTGTGTGTGTGTGTGTGTGTGTGTGTGTAGTGTGCATGCATGTGTGTACGTGTGTGCAAATGTTCCTGTATGTACCTGCATGTGTTTGTGTGTGGGTGCATGAATGTGTGTGTCCGTGACATGTGTATGTGTGTGTGTATTTTCATGTTTGTGTGTATGTGCCATGTGCACATGCATCTAAAAAAGGTATTAATCAACCCCCTCCCCACCACCATGCACCACACGCCAAGACACAAACATTGTTAGGCCTGAGTGCTGAGCTCATGGGTGTGTGTGTGCGTGTGTGTGCATATGTGTGCATATGTGTGTATGTGTGTATGCGTGAATTCCAAAGCTCCAATTATATAGTGGATCCACAGTGTGTATTTAAGCAGTCACATCTCTCTCTCTCTCTCTCTCTCTCTCTCTCTCTCTCTCTCTCTCTCTCTCTCTCTCTCTCTCTCTCTCTCTCTCTCTCTCTCTCTCTCTCTCTCTCTCTCTCATATATTTGTCATTAATGAGTCCAATTAGTACATGCAAATATTTACTTCTAACTGGCATTTGTGATTTATCACACTGTTCAGTCTTTAAAACAAATGCTCTCTCAGTGTGTGTATGTGTGTGTGTGTTTGTGTGCGTGGCAGTGCGGCTCATCAGATCATTAGGACCTCCTGTAGAGCAGGATCATCAGAGACTGGAAGGGAGAAAACAACACACTGTGGAGAGGAGGAGTAGAAACACACACACACACGCGCACGCACACGCACACACGCACGCACGCACGCACGCACGCACGCACGCACGCACGCACGCACGCACGCACGCACGCACACACACACACACACACACACACACACACACACACACACACACACACACACACACACACACACACACACACACACACACACACACACACACACACACACACACACACACACACACACACACACATCCATTCAGTCAGGCAGCCAGTCCTTGACTCAGGGTCTGTATAATGGGCACCACTCCACAGCCACCCCATTAATGACACACACATCACAGGAGAAGAAGGGAGGAGGGAGGTCTAGATGAACCGGAGAGACATAAAAGAGGGAGAGAGGGAGAGAGAGAGAGAGAGAGAGAGAGAGAGAGAGAGAGAGAGAGAGAGAGAGAGAGAGAGAGAGAGAGAGAGAGAGAGAGAGAGAGAGGACAGACAGACAGACAGACAGACAGACAGACAGACAGACAGACAGACAGACAGACAGACAGACAGACAGACAGACAGACAGACAGACAGACAGACAGACAGACAGACAGACACACACACACACAACAGGCCATGTGAGGAAAGCCAACACACAAACATTGTGCGTTGTATAACGGAATCCAAGCCAAAGCTTTTTTACTGCGACCAGCAGCTCTACAGCTCAGTCTGTTGGTCCACAACAATTTCCCCACCCTCTAGTGGCCACAGTCTTTTAGCATGGAGGTCAAGTGTGTGAAGGTGTGTGTGTGTATTTATTGTTTTGTCTTAGTAGCTTACAAATGAATAACCACTAGTCTTCCTGGGTTCCTCACAAGGACATGATATAACATAATACAAATACAGAATGTAATTAGCAATACAATTAGAATAAGTAAAATATACTCAACATTGAATGAAGGTGTAGGCCTAACACAATTCATTCAATATCCAGTTAATCCTTTCTGAATTACGATCACACCAATATGACCAGAACCTCGATAACCCAACATTCAGCAGTCATTTGTCACAACAGCCACTGGCCAATAAGAGCCTGAAAGGGTAAGTCCATTGATAAAAATAGTCAATCACTTCTCTACTACTACATGCTAATGTGTTCATGCCAATTGGCTAAAAGGGGGCATGGCAATAGGAGTGGCAAAAAGGCGCATAACTTCCAAATTGATTCACAGACTTAGTCGAGAGGGTGGTCATGAGCCAGAGTACCGCTGATTAATTGTTCATGTCAACTGGCAAAAGGGGGAGTGGCAGTGGGAGTGGCCTAGAACAAAAAGAAGCATCTTCTACAAGGATTCACGTAAGATGGACAAACTTTGTGGACATATTGACCATGAGTCAAGGATACACACATACACACGCGCATTTTGGCACGTCCTCTTTTATAACTGATGAACCGCTTGTCCTTGGTCTCAGCAGAGTTCCTTTTTCATCAGTAACGGTTTACCCCGCCCCCTATACTTTAGCCACACCCCTTTCATAACTCATCCACTGTCCTCTCCCTTCTTAGATGTCTAGTAGTGTTGCAGACTAACAGTTGGTAAGCATGCACTCAAGTGTGTAGTGAAACACAGATGAGTGCATGCAATAGCAACTGAACATTTTGAAAGATTAAAGATAGAGCTGATAGCAACTGAACATTTTGAAAGATTAAAGATAGAGCTGATAGCGAATCTATTTGAGGCACAGGGGCGGCGCAAAGGGTCGCGTCCTCCCCGTCTTAATCACGGGACATTCAACACTCCGGTCATTGCTCCGAGACAGCCGGAGACAGGGAGATAGGGGCGGCGCAGAGAGGGTCGCAACCTCCCCGACATCATCGCGGGACGTCCAGCACTCCGGTCACCACTACGAGGCCGCCGGAGACAGGGAGACAGGAGGGCACGCAGAGAGGGTCACATCCTCCCAGCCTTCATCACGGGACGTCCGACACTCTGGTCAGCACTCCAGGACAGCAACTCACAGGGAGACAGGGAGACGGGACAGGCGTTAGACAGCTCGCATCATTGTAGTGGGCGGACATAGCAATAGATACAAGTGGTAAGTATATATGTGAATAGAGTAGATATATGAAGTAAGCATATTATGTGAATATAATAGAAGTACTTAACCCAGCAATGAAACCGTGTTGACAGGCCAGTTGACAAGATCACGGACAGACGACGGTAAGTAGCTGATCCATGGCCTCTGTGGTGCATGTAGAGCAGTCACTGCAATCTTAGCCAAGACCCCGAGGCATCCATCACCTTAGTCAGCACTAGGAGACAGGCACTCAGAGAGATGGAGGAGGGAGGGGGGGAAGGGGGGGGGGGGGGTTAGAGAGTTCCCATGTTTGTGGTGCTGCAAAAAAGCAGACCTAGAAAATAGACTAGACCTAACTAAACTAGACAGAATAATCTAAAGGTCAGTCCCCGACCAGGTGAGATCAGGGTAGGTTGAAGGAGAGAGAGAAAAGATGGGTCTTAAGCAGGGATTTAAAAGCTTCGACAGAGCAGGCGCCCCTGATGACGGCAGGTAATTTGTTCCACAGGTAGGGAGCGCGGTAGACAAAGGCTCTGTGGCCGGCGGATTTCTTTTTAACCCTAGGAATCGATAGAAGCCCCGCATTTTGTGAGCGCAGAGCACGAGTGGGCGAGTATCGGGAGATGAGATCGGATAGATAGAGCGGTGCAAGCCCATTAAAAAAATTGTAGGTGAGGAGTAGCACTTTAAAGTCAGATCGGGCTTGAATAGGAAGCCAGTGTAGGGCGGACAAAACTGGTGTGATGTGATCAAATTTTCTAGTTCTAGTTAGTATCCGTGCAGCCGTATTTTGCACGAGTTGAAGATTTTTGATGCTTGAATTAGGTAGGCCTGAAAAAAGTGCATTACAGTAGTCCAAACGTGATGAGACAAAAGCATGAATCAGGGTTTCAGCATCAGCCAGAGTTAAGATGGGGCGAATTTTTGCGATATTACAAAGATGAAAGAATGCAATTTTGGTGAAATTTCTTATATGTGCATTAAATGAGAGGGAGGAATAAAAAATTACTCCGAGGTTTTTTATGGTGGAGCTCTGGGATACATGACAAGTATCAAAGTTGAGGGAGATGTCCTGAAACAGGCCTCTGTGGTTTGGGGGGCCAACAATTAACATCTCAGTTTTATCTGCATTAAGGAGTAGAACATTTTGCGACATTCACTTTTTGACGGCAAGTAAGCAGGCCTCAAGATTTTGTAGTTGGGAGGAATCATTTGGCTTAATAGGTATATATAATTGGGTGTCATCAGCGTAAAAATGAAAGTCTATGCCAAATTTGCGTATGATATTGCCGAGGGGTAGCATGTCAATCGAAAATAGCAAAGGGTCCAGGACAGAGCCTTGTGGGACACCACATTGCACTGGGAGGGTCTCAGATGTTAAATCATTATAGACCACGCAGTGTGTTCTATCAGTTAAATAGGATTTATACCAAGCTAGTGCGAGACCCCGAATGCCAACATGATTCTCAAGCCGACCTAGAAGAATCGAGTGATCGAAAGTGTCAAAGGCTGCACTGAGATCAAGCAATAAGAGCACAGAAGTGAGGTTTGAGTCAAGAGAGAGCAGTAAGTCATTTGTGACTTTGGTAACAGCCGTTTCGGTGGAGTGTAAGGCTCTAAAGCCAGATTGAAAAGATTCATTAAGATTATTGTTTGATAAATGGTCAGTAAGTTGCGTTGCGATGATCCGTTCTAACACTTTGGATAGGAATGGAAGATTGGAGATGGGTCTGTAATTTTTCAAGATTAGAGGGTCGAGGTTCGGTTTTTTAAGTAGTGGTTTAATGACTGCTGATTTAAAGGCCAGGGGCACCATGCCTGTAGACAAGGAGATGTTGAAGATATTGAGTAGGGCAGGGCCTAGAGTTGGGAAGAGTTTTTTGATGAGAGTTGCTGGAAGACAGACAGGTTGAGGGTTTAGCCGCGCCAACCAATTTACTTTACTTTAGCCCAGCCCCTGTACTTTACTTTAGCCCAGCCCCTGTACTTTACTTTAGCCCAGCCCCTGTACTTTACTTTAGCCCAGCCCCTGTACTTTACTTTAGCCCCGCCCCTGTACTTTACTTTAGCCCAGCCCCTGTACTTTACTTTAGCCCAGCCCCTGTACTTTACTTTAGCCCAGCCCCTGTACTTTACTTTAGCCCAGCCCCTGTACTTTACTTTAGCCCAGCCCCTGTACTTTACTTTAGCCCAGCCCCTGTACTTTACTTTAGCCCCACCCCTGTACTTTACTTTAGCCCCGACCCTGTACTTTACTTTAGCCCCGCCCCTGTACTTTACTTTAGCCCAGCCCCTGTACTTTACTTTAGCCCCGACCCTGTACTTTACTTTAGCCCAGCCCCTGTACTTTACTTTAGCCCAGCCCCTGTACTTTACTTTAGCCCAGCCCCTGTACTTTACTTTAGCCCAGCCCCTGTACTTTACTTTAGCCCAGCCCCTGTACTTTACTTTAGCCCAGCCCCTGTACTTTACTTTAGCCCCACCCCTGTACTTTACTTTAGCCCCGACCCTGTACTTTACTTTAGCCCAGCCCCTGTACTTTACTTTAGCCCAGCCCCTGTACTTTACTTTAGCCCAGCCCCTGTACTTTACTTTAGCCCCGCCCCTGTACTTTACTTTAGCCCAGCCCCTGTACTTTACTTTAGCCCAGCCCCTGTACTTTACTTTAGCCCAGCCCCTGTACTTTACTTTAGCCCAGCTCCTGTACTTTACTTTAGCCCAGCCCCTGTACTTTACTTTAGCCCCGACCCTGTACTTTACTTTAGCCCCGACCCTGTACTTTACTTTAGCCCAGCCCCTGTACTTTACTTTAGCCCAGCCCCTGTACTTTACTTTAGCCCCGACCCTGTACTTTACTTTAGCCCCGACCCTGTACTTTACTTTAGCCCAGCCCCTGTACTTTACTTTAGCCCAGCCCCTGTACTTTACTTTAGCCCAGCCCCTGTACTTTACTTTAGCCCCGCCCCTGTACTTTACTTTAGCCCCGCCCCTGTACTTTACTTTAGCCCCGACCCTGTACTTTACTTTAGCCCCGACCCTGTACTTTACTTTAGCCCAGCCCCTGTACTTTACTTTAGCCCAGCCCCTGTACTTTACTTTAGCCCAGCCCCTGTACTTTACTTTAGCCCAGCCCCTGTACTTTACTTTAGCCCCGACCCTGTACTTTACTTTAGCCCAGCCCCTGTACTTTACTTTAGCCCAGCCCCTGTACTTTACATTTAGCCCCGACCCTGTACTTTACTTTAGCCCAGCCCCTGTACTTTACTTTAGCCCAGCCCCTGTACTTTACTTTAGCCCAGCCCCTGTACTTTACTTTAGCCCCGCCCCTGTACTTTAGCCTCGCCCCTGTACTTTACTTTAGCCCCGACCCTGTACTTTACTTTAGCCCAGCTCCTGTACTTTAGCCTCGCCCCTGTACTTTACATTAGCCCCGCCCCTGTACTTTACTTTAGCCCCGACCCTGTACTTTACTTTAGCCCTGCCCCTGTACTTTACTTTAGCCCCGCCCCTGTACTTTACTTTAGCCCCGACCCTGTACTTTACTTTTGCGGCCGCAGTTTTCACCCTAGGAGGCAAAAATGTGATGTGGAGGTCAAGTGCATGTGTTGTTTGCGCTTTAAAAAATAATTGTATAAACAAATATTTACAAATGATGCTGTAAAAATCAGTGGTTTCCATTCATTTTCTACCATTATATAGTACAAATTATAAAATACAATAAAAACAATAATAATACCGGTATATTTATC
This sequence comes from Notolepis coatsorum, assembly GCF_963971535.1. Lineage (NCBI taxonomy): Eukaryota > Metazoa > Chordata > Actinopteri > Aulopiformes > Paralepididae > Notolepis > Notolepis coatsorum. Next base: position 183,527,425 of record NC_140166.1, on the reverse strand, counting down.
AGATCAGTCAGTATATGGACTGCATTTATATAGCACCTTATCCAATGCGCTTTACAATTTGTTCCAAGTCAAGAGTTTTATTTGTCACGGCATACAGGGCATACAGTGAAATGCGGGTGGTCATGCCCGCAGCGATTGTGCAATAATACAAGTAATAAGAATAAGACATAACAGGTATATGTACATAAAGTTTTAAATGCATGGTAAAAGACATGCTAAGGTCCTGCGATAGTGCAATACAGTGTTAAGCTACGGATGAGGCACTGGGTCTTATGTACACTACTATACAATACTATACTATACAATATACAGTTATACTATATATCCTTATGCTATCTTGCTATATCCATCTATTGCTATACAAGAACCACTCCTGTTCTTTTTTTATTTTTATTTTTTATAAAGTAAAGTGACCTTTTCATTGTGTAAAGTGACCGTTTAGTGTGAGCGTGTGCAGCATGTGTGTGTGTGTTCGTGCTAAAGTGTTAGTGTGTGAGCGTATACAGTATGTGTGTGTTGTATGTGTGCTCATGTGTGCTTGTGTGTGGAGAGTTCAGTGTTCAAGACTCTGATGGCCTGGGGGAAGATCCTGAGCCAAAGTCTCTCTGTCCTAGTTGCTGGTGTGCGCAGGCGTTTGCCTGACCGCAGCAGCTTGAACATGCTGTTGTTGGGGTGGTGAGGGTCTTTCATTATTCTGCAGCCTCTGGATTTGCACCTCTTGTTATATAAGTCCTGCAGGGGTGCTAGTGCAATACCTGTAGTACGCTCAGCTGAGCGCACCACTCTCTGTAGGGTCTTCTTGTCCTGTGCCTTGCTGTTTCCATACCAGGCAGTGATGTTTCCAGTCAAGATGCTCTCTACAGCTCCGGAGTAGAAGGACTGGAGTATCTTCCCCGATACTCTGAACTTCCTTAACTGTCTCAGGTGGTAGAGGCGCTGCTTCGCCTTTTTTACGACTGAGTCTATGTGTGTTGTCCATGTCAGATCCTCTGAGATGTGGAACCCCAGGTACTTAAAGCTGCTCACCCTGTCCACGGTAGCCCCGTTTATCCACAGTGGTGTGTGTGTCCCCTGCTGTGTTCTCCTAAAGTCCACGACCAGCTCCTTGGTTTTACCAATGTTCAGGAGCAGGCTGTTGTCCTGACACCAGCGTGCCAGTACATCAACCTCCTCCCGGTAGGCCTTCTCGTCGTTGTCAGAGATCAGCCCCACCGCGTGAATATTTCCCCTAACGGGGTTGCACTTCCGCGTTCGGTTTGCGCGATCTGATCCACTGACGTTTCTCTCAGTGCCCAATCGCGTTACTCCTAACAATCGAGCCTAGTTTTCAGTTCCACAGCCCAAGTCCTTCAGTTCCACAGCCCAAGTCCTTCAGTCCAACATCACATCAATATAAATAACGTATTGTTTTCATCTCGCTATATTAACGTAACTAGCTATTCATATCAATCGAGAGAGAGAGAGAGAAAGAGAGAGCGAGAGAGAGCATGAGAGACAGGGAGAGAGAGAAAAAGAGAGAGAGAAAGAAAGAGAGAGAGAGAGAGAGAGAGAAAGAAAGAAAGAAAGAGAGAGAGAGATATATCGCGCCACTCACTCATATCAGACCATAATACACCTCTTGAATCTTGACTTGCCATATTCAATGAGTTTCAGTAACTACAGCACAGTACATTAGACTCACTTGTTGTTTGGTTGGTTGTTTGGTTGCTTGCGCATCAGGTTGGAACGAGCCTCGAGCCATCACGTTAACCCTTTGAGGAGCTTTTGTCGGCAACACCGGCAGGGGTTGATGTCCAGACTCCATATAAATCCAAATCCAACACTGTCAGTAATGTACAGTATCTCGTGCTGATCTCTCCAACTCCTGATAATACACTTCTTATATCTTGTTATTACCGAACCACAAGCCTAGTCAACGCACTGAATCGAAACTACTACACTTGCTTAACTGGCGCCGCCCCGCAGTTCCGCGTAGCAATCAACAGTATGCAACTGCAGAGCCGCAGAGCTGGCACCATTCTCTGATTGGATTTCAAGGCTGTCAATCATTCAATCCCCGTTCGTGAATGGCAAGAGCAATATTGCACGGACCGGGCTTAGATGACGTTAATAGCCTATTTTGATTGGCTATTATATTCATAAGGTCAGCCCGTGCAGGGAAGGTTGCACCTGAGTGATTGACAGCTAGCCATTACTGACTGCAGGCCTGATCAGAGAGCTCAGAGCTGTCACTTTTGGCCATTTTTGAAGAAAAAGAATTCACTGGTATTTTTTTTACAGAGGAAAACATTTCTAATAAAAAAATTATAATAATAATAAAAAAAAATAATATATATATATATATATATATATATGTAAATTAATAATAATTATGAATTATGAGTGAATTTGTGTTTCACGTGTTGTCATGGAATAACCTCCACTGGATGGTATCCTACTGTCTGTCTGGTGTACTTCACTTTGTTGTTTGGGTTGCACTAATTGTATGTCACTTCTGATTTGCTGTCTCGCACTGATTGTCTGTCACATCTGGAAGCTGTCATTGGCTGTCATTCTGGCTGTCACTAATTGACACGTTGGAATGTTAGAATGTGGCCTTATAATGAATTCTCTGTTCTCTTGTTCCCTGCTAGAGCTTCACTATTATCTACGAGCAGTACCGCCTGAACGAGTGCTGACCCGACTCTCTTGTCTGTGCTCTGTTGACGCTAGGCGTCTGTGTATTCCGCTACGGCTTGTTCTCTTAATAAAGAGAATACCTTTGTTTTGAAGAGCAAACACTTCTCCGTCTCTTTCCTCGACCATTGGGATTCCCACTTACCTGCTATTGTAACACTATACGGCGGTAGCAGTATATTGATGCACGGCGGTAGCAGTATATTGATGCACGGCGGTAGTTAGTATATTGATGTGCTAGTTAGTTAGTATATTGATGCACGGCGGTAGCGAGTTAGTTGATAGTTAGTAGTATATTGATGTAGGTAGGTAGCTGATGTGACGGACTTGTGGAACTGAAAGTTCTGAAAGTTAGGCTTGATTGTTAGGAGTAACGCGATTGGGCGCTGAGAGAAACGTCAGTGGCCAATCAAGCCGCGCAAACCGAACGCGGAAGTGCAACCCTGTTAGGGAAAATATTCACGCAGCCCCACCACCACTGTGTCGTCTTCACTTCACTATGGAGTTGGAGCTGAACTTGGCCACACAGTCATGTGTGTATAGTGAATACAGCAGGGGGCTCAGGACACAGCCCTGGGGGGACCCGATACTCAGGGTGATGGTGTTGGAGGTCTGACCCCCACCCTGACCGCCTGAGGCCTTTCACTCAGAAAGTCCAGTATCCAGGCGCTCAGAGCGGAGCTCAGACCCAGCTCAATCAGTTTGTCCACCAGTCTGGTGGGGACTATGGTGTTGAACGTATAGTCAATGAACAACAGTCTCACATAGCCCCCCTTCTGGCTGTCTAGGTGAGATGTCATGTATGTCTGTATGTCATGTATGTCATATATGTCCTGATGAATTGAAAATGGGGGACCCTGATGTAAACAAGACGAAAGTATTTCTCTGGTCTGCATCCCCTTAACAATTGTGTGTATTGAGCTGTACTATATTGTACCCATTCTGCAATCTGTTAATAAAGTTTTCAATCAATCAATCAATCAGAGGGTGTTGTGAAGTACACATTCACCCACTGACGACGGAGGCAACCATGCAAGATGCCAACCAGCTCATCGAGAGCAGTTAGGGGTTCAGTGTCTTGATCAAGGACACGTCGACATGCTGCCCAGGAGGAGCAGGAATCGAACCGAGAACCTTCCGATTTTCCAGACGACCGCTCTACCTCCTGTGCCATAGTAGCATACTGTAGTACATAGTACATCGTAGTCAAGACAGTAAGAAGGTTATTGTTATTATAATGTTTTTGAACCTTGAAGTGCAATAATGGGAAGCCAGTGCAGCTCTCTGACAACGGTAGAGAGTAGTGCGGTTCAGCAGAGCGTACTATGGGTATTGCACTACCACCCCTGCAGGACTTGTACACCAGGAGGTGCAGATCCAGAGCCTGCAGGATAATGAAGGACCCTCACCACCCCAACAACAGTCTGTTCAAGCTGCTGCGGTCGGGCAAGAGCCTCTTTCATGCAGCAAAAACAGAAAGACTCCGACTCAGCTTCTTCCCCCAGGCCATCAGAACACTGAACACTGATCTCTCGACACACAAGCACACATGAACACACACACACATGAACACACACACACACATGAACGCACGTACTCACACACACACACACACACACACACACACACACACACACACACACACACACACACACACACACACACACACACACACACACACACACACACACACACACACACACACACACACACACACACACACACACACACACACACACACACACACACACACACACACACACACACACACACACACACACACACACACACACACACACACACACACGCACACGCACACGCACACGCACACACACATGCACACACTAACCGGCCATGTCCGCTTCCATTCATTGTGCTAAGCTAGGCTAGCGTGCAGATAGCTTTCTACTGAACGCACAGAGAGGAAACTGGTATCTATCTTCTTGTCTCTTTCTGGAGAAGACTATAAGCTAAGTTAAAATGTTGGGGTATTCCTTTAAGCTTAGCTTAAAGGAAGGTTGTGTCTGAATGAGACAGTTGGAGTTGGAGTGGATGGTTTGAGGTTTATCATAAGAATTTGTGAAAGGATGCAACAAAGTGGTCTGATACATAGAGGGGAGTTACAGTGATGTTAATTATGCTGGAGTCACGGTAAAATATGTGACCGGGACTGGCGAAAAACAGGCTGGAATGTCAGAAAAAAACAAAACAAGAATTGTTTTTTTGTGCATGTTATTTTTCTTTTAATTTATATAATTACAGTTCGAGTGTTGAAGAACATACTTAGTTTAACAGCGAACAGCTATAATATCTCTAATAGTAACAATTATCTGTTTAAAAAAGGCTGTTTTAGACGAGTTTGAGTCCTCCTAGACCAGGGGTCTCAAACTCAATTTACCTGGGGGCCGCTGGAGGTAGAGTCTGGGTGAGGCTGGGCCGCATCAAATATTCCACAAAAAAAGGGTTTCAAGTATTAAAAAAAAAAGTACAACTGATCCAATCTTCTCAATCTTTAGCAATAACATTTCAGAACATGAACAGTTCTTCAGAACATGAACGGTTCTTCAGGCTTCTCAGTAGTGTCAGTGGACTCATCCACAGCTATGGAAATGCACTGTGCATTTTTTTTTTATTCTATCACAAAGCTGTTTAATCAAATCACCAGCCAGTATTTCAGTTATTCTGGTTGCTGTGCGATCTGAAGGGGGATTTGCTTTTGTTTGCCTTCAAACATGGTCTCCATCACTTCAGTCATACATTATTTTCAAATAGCTACCGTTTCTTGGCATATAGTCACATAATTGGTTTGTTTTAAATCTTTTTATTTTTCATGAGGTTTCACATTCAATCGACAGATCTACAGAATGTTCAGTGTCACTCTCATGAACAATTTTTAACAATTTTCCTTGTGCTCCCCACTCAATCCATTCTCCCATCTCTCACTCACACTCACACACTGGGACATACACACACGTACACGCGCACACACGCGCATACAGGCATACACACACACACACATACACACATACACTTGCCCACATACACACAAATAAACAATTAGACAACAAAAAAAATAAAAAATTGGTAACATAATTGGTTTGGTGCTGGGACCAGGGGAGTAGCTGGGGGGGGGGGGGGTTAGGATGATTCCAAGGGCCCAGCACGGGGGGGGGGGCCCAGAGAACACTATTATTATCTTTTTATTAATATGGTTTTATTATTATCCTAAAGTAAGTTAATGTAGATGACTCAAAAGTATAATTGCCTGTATTATAAAAAAAATAGGTAAAAACCATATTATGCGTTTTCATCAATAAATAAATGCCCCAAATTTTTTTATAGATTGGGGGCCCCAAATTTTTTAATAGATTGGGGGCCCACAAATTGATTCTTTCATGGGGCCCAGAATCTCCAGCTACGCCCCTGGCTGGGACTCAGGATGAACGCATATTTTTCCGTCCATTCACCTTTGAATTGCAGTCGACTTTTCTTTTACTGACCATCTTTGAAAATGCCATGTTTTTCTGCTGGCTGCCTGCTGGCGAAAATAGGCTAATAGCTACATTTATCTCACAGAGATAAAACTGGGAGCGACTTTACTGTATGCGCTGTCAACTCTGCTCCGACTTGAACTGAAAGAGAGAGACGACATGCAGTCCGTGAAGACCCGCCCTACTCCCCTACTCTGCCTCTGATTCGCAGACTGTGGGTGAGGGGGAAAAACGCTGACGGGACGCGTATGTGATTGGACCAGACCCGTACACACAGACAGACAGTGGCAGTGCAGCCGGACATGCAGAGCACTGCTCGCAGAGGAGAGATAGCGAGGATGCATTTGCTTCCACTTTACTTGATATCACTCCGGAATCACGTTTCAACCAAGTCACTAACATAACGTTGCTGTCATGAGCCTGCACTATGGTAGCCTACAAGTGATAAAATAAATAAAACTTCCAACTCTCGCGCAACGACTCGGCAAACAGTTGCGCGCGGGCCGCATTAACACTAAACTTTGATGTCCAGTAGGGGGCCGCAAAATATCATCCTGCGGGCCGCAATTGGCCCGCGGGCCGCGAGTTTGAGACCCCTGTCCTAAACGGAGGTGAAGTTATTTTGCATGTGAAAGCCGCGTCTGGAGTTTCCCCTGAATTCTTCTCGAGTTTCCAGCTACGTGGCACGCCCACAACAACTCCACATAACTTTTGTTTAGATTGTGTTGCAACAGTAACTGGGCTTTTCAAACTCAATTTACCTGGGGGCCGCTGCAAAAAAACAGGACACATGGCGCTGCAACGAACGGCTGCCTCTCTGATCGCTCCGTCGAGACTGTGCTTTCTTTTGTTAATTTTTATAGTATTAAGAGTTTTATTTGCACCTACTGTTGGTGCATTATACGTGTATGACCGTCAGTCAATCATTGACATTGGATTAAAGAAAACTTACCGATTGGATTGCTCTCTGGATCGGATTGCCGTACAACAACAATGGCCAGCGGAGATCCTTTGTTGTGGCCATGGCCAAAGCCAGGAGACGCCACGACGAAGAGGGAAGAGAGCCGGAGTCCGGAACAGACTGAGGTCCAAACGACACAGAACCACATTGCCCAGCATATTGTTGGCCAATGTGCAATCGATAGGGAATAAACTGGACGACATCAGAGCACGGATCCAATTCCAGAGGGACATTCGGGATTGTAACGTCCTCTGTTTCACAGAAACTTGGCTGAGTCCAGATGTCCCAAATCACGCAATAGAACCGGCAGACCACTTCTTCGTCCTCCGCAAGGACCGGACGGCAGAAGAGTCACTAAAGAAGAAAGGAGGCGGCATTGCCTTCATGATAAACAAGGAGTGGTGCGATGTAGGCAACGCAAAGGAACTGTCTAACCACTGCTCCCCAGACCTGGAGTTTATCACGATAAAATGTCGACCCTTCTTCCTCCCAAGAGAGTTAACGTCCATCATCCTCATCGGAGTGTACATTCCACCACACGCGAACACTGGGGTCGCACTTTCAAAACTTCACGACGAGGTAAACAAACTCCAGACAGCTAATGTTGACGCTGCCATTTTGGTTCTGGGTGATTTCAACAGCGCGCGTCTTAAAAAGGTGTTGCCGAATTTCTATCAGCATGTGACCTGTCCCACCAGAGGCGAGAACATATTAGACCATGTATACTCGCAATTTAAGAATGGGTACAAGTCACAGGCTCTTAGTCCATTCGGTAAAAGCGATCACGCCGCCATCTTTCTTTTGCCAAAGTACAAACAAAGTCTCAAGCGAACGCCGGTGGTCTCGCGAGAGGTTAAGCGTTGGGCCGTGACGTCAGAGGAGTCACTCCAAGCTGCACTTGAATGCACAGACTGGAGTGTATTCCGTGATAACACAGCCAATATTAACGAATACACCGAAACGGTAATTGACTATGTCTGTACTCTGGTAGAAGAAACAATCCCCTCCACCAAAATTTAAATCTACCCAAATCAAAAGCCCTGGGTAGACAAATCCGTCCGTGAGGCTCTGAAAGTGCGCACATCAGCATACAACACCGGGCTGGTGACAGGCAACATGGAAGAACACAAGATGGCAAGATACAACGTCAGGAGAGCAGTAAAAGAGGCAAAACGGCGTTACAGGGATAAAGTTGAACTTCAGTTTGAACAGGCTGACTCTAGAGGCATGTGGCAGGGCCTCAGAACAATGACAGACTAGAAAGGCACCCCCCTCAAACTGAACAGTGACATCTCCTTAGCAAATGATCTCAATTCCTTCTATGCGAGGTTTGAGGCTGTGAATAACAACACCAGCCTACAAACCACGGCAATGGGGGGGGGGGGGGGGGTCTGCTGATGGAGACTCAGTGTTCAGGGTAACAGAGCATGAGGTGAGACGGATCTTTAAAAAAGTGAATATCAGGAAGGCAGCAGGACCGGACGGCATCCCCGGCCGCGTCCTAAAAGTCTGTGCCGACCAACTGGCCCCGGTATTCACTGACATCTTCAACCTGTCCTTGGAACAGGCTGTCATCCCCACCTGTCTGAAGAAGTCCACCATCATCCCTGTACCCAAAAAATCTACGCCCGCTTGCCTCAACGACTACCGCCCTGTAGCCCTCACCTCCATAGCCATGAAGTGCTTTGAGAAGCTAGTGAAGGGCTACATCTGTTCCTCCCTCCCCATCAACCTGGACCCTCTGCAATTTGCATATCGCCCCAACAGGTCCACGGAGGACGCCATAGCCCATGTGCTGCACACAGCAGCATCACACCTGGACAAGAGGCAGGGGAACTATGTGAGAATGCTGTTCATCGACTACAGCTCAGCATTCAATACCATAGTCCCCTCCAAACTCATAGTCAAGCTCAGGGACCTGGGCTTGAACTATGACCTCTGCCAGTGGGTCCTGGACTTCCTGACGGGCAGACCCCAGGTGGTAAGAGCCGGCAACTGCACCTCCTCATCCATCACGCTCAACATAGGGGCCCCCCAGGGCTGTGTTCTGAGCCCCCTCCTCTACTCCCTGTACACACATGACTGCGTAGCACAGCGGAACAACAACACCATCATCAAATTTGCTGATGACACAGTAGTGGTGGGCCTGATCTCTGCCAACGACGAAAGGGCCTACCTGGAAGAGGTAGAGAACCTGTCACAGTGGTGTCAGGAGAACTGCCTCTCCCTGAACGTCAGCAAAACAAAAGAGATGATTGTGGACTTCAGGAGGTCGGGGGTCAAGGACTACAGCCCCCTCAGCATCGACGGGGCACCGGTTGAGAGAGTGAACAGTTTCAAGTACCTCGGAGCCCACATATCCGAGGACTTGACATGGACCACACACATTGACAGTGTTGTGAAGAAGGCACGACAACGCCTCTACTTCCTCAGGCGCCTAAGGAAGTTCCAAGTCAGTCAGAAGATCCTTAGGAACTTCTACTCATGTACAATAGAGAGCATCCTGACCGGCAACATCACCTCCTGGTTTGGGAATAGCACTGCACAAGACCGTAGCAGACTACAAAGAGTGACACGTTCAGCCGAACGCACAATTGGAGGGGGGCTTCCCACCCTCCAGAACATTTACAACAAGCGGTGCAAGGGGAAGGCTAAGAGAATTATTAAGGACTCGAGCCACCCGAACAACTGCCTCTTTGAACTGCTGCGGTCAGGCAAGCGATACCGGAGTCTTAAGGCGAGCATAGAAAGACTCAGAAGAAGCTTCTATCCCCAGGCCATCAGGCTGCTAAACGAACAATAAACACTATACAACAACCATCAAATGCACACAGCACACACACCCACACGCACACACTCACTCAAACAAACAACACACTGCAGCACCCACTCTCCACACTTTAGATCACACAAACACACTTTACACTTTATATTTATTGATAAAGGATTTGCACTACAACTCGTACACCTACTGTGAATTGTACCTAAATTGCACCTCGTCCCATTTCTGCCTTGCACTATATAGTATTGTATATTAGTACACTGCACAGTATTGTATATTGTATGGTAACTACGTCTATTCTGCATCGAACATTGTACATATGTCTAAACTGAACACTGTGACCTCATTTTTTTTACTTCTAATTTTACTATGTTATTTTATTTCATACTTATCTTGTCTTGCACAGTCTCTGGAGCGTAACAGTAAGAAGCATTTTGTATAAAAGTATTCTGTACTTCTGTATGACAAATATTAAAGAAACTTGAAACTTGAAACTTGAAACTTTCAATAGAATCAACCATGCGATCAGTTGAAAATATGTTTGCTTTAACGGTGGAGAGTCACATCGCACAATCACACACAGCCCTCATTGCGGTCACAGAGGCACTTCACTTAGCAAAAGCAAAAGGCCTCTCCTCTGTCCTGATTCTCCTAGATCTATCTGCAGCCTTCGACACAGTCAACCACCAGATCCTCCTCGCGGCCCTCGCAGGAATGGGAGTGGCTGGCTCTGCGCTGACATGGCTGTCATCATACCTCAATGACCCCTCCTACCAAGTGTCATGGAGAGGGACCCTGTCGGCCACCCGCCCCCTGCGGACGGGTGTCCCCCAGGGCTCGGTTTTAGGACCCCTTCTCTTCTCTCTCTACACTAAATCACTGGGTAACATTATCACGTCTCATGGCTTCTCCTACCATTGTTATGCCGACGATACTCAACTCTTCCTCTCCTTCCCTCCCTCAGATATCCACGTCTCTGAGCGGATCTCGGCCTGTCTGTCCGACATCTCCGCCTGGATGATAACCAACCACCTCAAACTGAACCTAAGCAAAACAGAATTGCTCCACCTGCCGGCCAAATCCTCCGCCCTGACCGACCTTTCCATCACAGTCGAGAATGCAGCTGTGACCGCGTCCCCGACCGCCAAGAACCTTGGTGTTGTGCTCGACGACCAGTTGAACTTCTCTGCTCACATCGCAGCGACAACCAGAACCTGCCGATTCCTCCTGAGCAACGTCAGAAGGATCCGCCCCTTCCTGACAAAAGAAGCCACCCAACTCCTCGTCCAATCAACAGTCATCTCCCGCCTCGACTACTGCAACGCACTGCTCGCTGGCCTCCCGGCCACTGCCACTAAGCCTCTTCAACTCATTCAGAACGCAGCGGCCCGCCTGATCTCAAACCTACCGAAGTCGGCCCATGTCACCCCACTTCTTAGGGACCTGCACTGGCTCTCCATTGCTGCACGAATCCGCTTCAAGGCCCTCGACCTAGCATACCGTGCAGCAAAGGGAACCGCTCCCGCCTACCTCCGGTCAATGGTCTCTAACTACACACCCTCAAGACCCCTACGCTCTGCATCTTCTGGCCGCCTCAGACCTACTCCTATCCAAGCTCCGGGAGGGTCATCAAGGAGAAGTCGCCTATTCTCAGTCCTTGCCCCACAATGGTGGAATGAACTACCCACCCCAGTTAGGACAGCCGAAACACGTCCAATCTTTCGCCGTCGACTAAAGACACACTTCTTCAACCATTATCTGAATAAAAAAAAAAAAAAAAAAAACGAACTAACCTTACTGTCATGCACTTGTCCTAATAAACTAACCTACACTGTAGCATTCAACACTTTGATGAACATTGTTGCTCAGCTGATAGAGTTGTGCCCTTCCTGATGGCTTGTCGTACAGAACATGTAAGTCGCTTTGGATAAAAGCGTCAGCTAAATGACTAAATGTAAATGTAAATGTAATGCACAAGAAATCAGAAAGATACAAACTTTTGATGATATCAGAAATGACTAGAAAGATCCGGGAAAGTGAAAGTCTTATACGCGTGGCTTCATGGACAACATACAGATCCACGACATCATCATCCAACGTTCTGCTTTATTATGGGTAAGTGCCAATGGTGTATTATTATTTTATATGTTTTGTGTGTGGTACAGTGTCGCATTTAACCACAATCGGATGGTGGTTAAACGGCATTCAAGCGCATCAACAACAGCTCGTCACAGCATTGCAAAGCCAGAGTGCAGAGTGCTTTGGTCGACTAGCCTTCTACAGAACGAGTCAATGAATGAATCACGCTAGAAATACATAACGCCTACATGCTGGCTATGTGTGTGTGTGTCTGTCAGTGGAGGCTGGTGACCAAATTTTTAGGTGAAGCACAAATTATTATATTATATTATATATTAAATTATATTTTTAAAACATCCCCCACTGTGTGTCAGTGGTCAGTGGACACAGATGAAAACATAATATTAATATACACTATATATTCATATTAATACCAACACCAATCAATCAATTAATTAATATTAATATCAATATCAATATACATATTAATATACTATCAATACTACTATTGAATATACATACACTATTCATTTCATTTACACTATACATTTCATCAAACCAGCATGTCATGTCTCCTTTAACTGTGGGTGAAAGCGGTCCGAGAACTACAACGACTACATTAACCAGAATGCCTGGCAATGTTTACTTCTGCATCTCACGCAACACACACACAAGCCACCGGTCGTTTCAGACACAAACCCACACACAACGGACAAGATAGCAGTTCTCATTCATAAGAGCACACCAAAGTTCCACCACATGAATCTCACAGTGACAAATCAGCAGAGCCACAGAGGCACTAGATCAGCCGCGCACCATCGGCAAAGTACGCTAGCCTAGCCACAAGCTAGCGGCAAACATTCATTCATTTAGCCAGCACCACTAACACAGTGCACATGCAAATATTATCTGCAGGCTGCATTAGCAGCCAGCAGCCAACGTGATACATTACATTGTGTTTATATGTGACATAGCCAAGTTAACAACGTTTCAATCCCTTAATCAAGTCTACTACTAAGTAGACTAAGTATTGTTCTCTAAACAATTCGGCTGGCTAACGTTAGCTAACGTTAGCGTCCAGGCTAAGCAGGCTTTCGTTTTACAAATATTACAACTTACTTTTTTCTGATCCAGATGCATAAGTCCATTTCTTCATGTTTCTCAGTTGCTGGTTTATACTTCGGTCCTAATGTTGGCGCAAAGTTTAATTTAGCCTACTGTGTTGTTACAGCTGTACTGTAAACTACTAGCTTGCTAAGCTAGTAGCTAGCTACAAGTTAGCTTGCCTTCACAGTCCAAGACGGCACGTTCACGTCAACTACAACTACACTAGTCTTCAACTGAGATAAAAAAAAAGAAGATATATCATCCAAGTAAACGATGCAGTGCACAACAATAAGTGAACAAGTGAATAAAGATCTTAAAATATGAATGATTATATTAGACAAATTAATGTTCTTCTTCAGGCAAATTGCACACATGAGATGATGCAACACAACTTTGACTAGAACACTGACGCCAGTCCAGCTGCAGTTCCGCAGGTATTTACCAGGCAGACTCTGATTGGATTTCAAAGGCTGCCAATCATTCATCCTCCGTGTATTATTGGATTGTCAAGGCTGTCAATCATTCAATCCCCCATTCAATGGCAAGAGTTTAACTGCACAGACCGTGCTTAGATGAAGTTAATAGCCTATTTTGATTGGCTATTATTTATTATTTATTTAATCCTGGGTCAACCTGTGCAGTTATTCGGCACGAATATTACTGCAGTCATTACTGCAGTGCAGGCTTGCTCAGAGCTGTCAATTTTGGCCATTTAAGAAAAAAACTTCACTGGAATTTTTTTTACAGATGAAAACTTTTCTAATAAAAAAAAAATTATAATAATAAAAAAAAAATGTAAATTAATAATAATTATGAATTATGAGTGAATTTGTGTTTCACGTGTTGTCATAGAGAAACCTCCACTGGTGTGTGTGTGTGTGTGTGTGTGTGTGTGTGTGTGTGTGTGTGTGTGTGTGTGTGTGTGTGAGTGTCTGTAGGAAGATATCTGGCTCCGTTATTCGCCTAGCTAACCGGCACATCCGCTTCCATTCATTGTGCTAAGATAATAACAATGGATAAGTCAGCCAGATAGCTACAAGCAGACAGCATTGTAGCATGGTACAATGACAACATGACCTCACATACAGAACACAGTACAACACATATACTACATAGTACAATGACAACATGACCTCACATACAGAACACAGTACAACACACATACTACATAGTACAATGACAACATGACCTCACATACAGAACACAGTACAACACACATACTACATAGTACAATGACAACATGACCTCAAACACAGAACACAGTACAACAGACATGGTACAATGACAACATGACCTCACATACAGAACACAGTACAACAGACATACTACATAGTACAATGACAACATGACCTCACATACAGAATACAGTACAACACACATACTACATAGTACAATGATAATGTAGCAGGGTGGATTATCCCTACTTTATGAGAGTAGATGTACACTGTCACCAGGTAGTGGGAACGCAGCAGATCTGAGTCCGGCTGAGTCCCCGACTGTAGTGCAGGAGTATTAGAGTGGAGCCTTAGCAGAGGGAGTGGATGGGGCCTAGGATTTACTAACCTAGGGGTGGTGCGCTGGTCCTTCTTGCCCTCCAGGGCGACTCGCACTAATTCCCCACACACCCACACTTCTCCTAATACTTCCCGCACCCTCCCACACCCGGTGGCAATAGTGATAGATGATATACTTTCTCCCCAAAGCAGTACCTTTCCTTGCTGATGAGCAGAGACCTGTCCCAATGATGTATAGGCCGTGGGTAAGAAGGGGTTAAACAAGACAACACATTAACGGACACGCACACAGTGATCCCATTTAGTTCTCTTTACTGAAGCTACTATCCTATTATTAACACAAGGCACAATGAGTAAAGCTCTTCCCACTTACACGAGGCACAATGAATAAAGCTCTTCCCGCTTACACAACAAAATGAATAAAGCTCTTCCCACTTACACAAGGCACAATGAATAAAGCTCTTCCCGCTTACGCAACACAATTAATAAAGCTCTTCCCACTTACACGAGGCACAATGAATAAAGCTCTTCCCGCTTACGCAACACAATGAATACAGCTCTTCCCGCTTACACAACACATTTAACCAGAAAATACAGTGGGCCCACAGTTGAAACAAAAAAACCTTTCTAAGCCGGCATTCCCCAAAATAACAAACGTCGGGGCGCCCCTAATCAATGGTACACGTGCCAGTTCAAAGTACTGATTCTCTTCGCCTCTAAAAGGGCACGCGCCGCACAAGGAGAATGTTTACCCCAGGTTCCAGCACTCGGAGTGCTCACTGTAACTGGCTCGTGTTTACTTAACCAAGGGCTGGCCTGCTCCCGCAACGAATGTCCGTGTTGCGAGATGGCCGTCGAATGGTCCCGTGCTTGTCACTTGTGACAGGCAGAGGCGGGCTGGGTTGACGTTAGGCAGGCGACGGCTGGAGGTGGGTGTAGTCCGGCGGCGTCCGTTGAGGGGTCCGCTGCTGGGCTGGGGAGGTGGAGCAACACGCGGGCTAAACTGTGGTGCTAGGCCTAACTGAAGCTAAGCTGTGGGTCGGGACAACCCCCTGTCCTGTCGCCTATACTTTAACTAAAGCACAACGTGTGCAATATCTACCACACTCTTCGGCAGTAACACGTCTGCTTCTTTGTTCACAATGTCTCTTTAGCATTAACTAGAAGCTAAGCTATCGCATACAACATTACTAACCCGCCCCGTGACGGGGGACATATTCCGCGTGTCTTTAGCAGGGACGTGCACAGGACTTTAGAGGGGCAGGTGCTCAAAGGCTGAAAAGGGCACTACACTTGTATGTATATATTAACCGAGCGCGCGTAGCGCGCAAGCCCGAATTTTAAGGGCCCTTTTTATGCTTTTTGGGGGGTTTTGCAATGGAATATGGGGCATCTCTCTCTCGTTACCTAATATTTTACTTCTATCCTGACATTTTTCAGTTGGAAGGGCAGTCTATATGCGTAACGGTAAAAAAAATTTAAAATTATTATAATTTTTTTTTTTCAAAAAGGGCACTTTTTTGATGATGCTCAAAAAGGCAGGTGCTCAAGCACCCCTTGGCCTCTATGTGTGCACGTGCCTGGTCTTTAGTGTCTAGAGCTCCGGCTCTACGCATTCGCTTGCCTCTGTGTAGAAACGATGAAGAGACAGTTCCGCTGTCTGAGTTCTGCCTTCAGCCAGCCCTTCTTCTTCTCTTGTCTCTCCTGCCCAACGTCACACCAGCTCCCCCTGGCGGCAGTCCAGTGCATGCTCCACTATTAAATGTCAATGTTAGGTAAGGGAGTTTACACAACGTTATCCTGAACACAGTAGAGTACAAGGAATTAGGTTAGACACATTGAATTATTGTTAGACATATTCAGGTGTCTACACACATATTACATAGTACAATGACAACATGACCTCACATACAGAACACAGTACAACACACATACTACATAGTACAATGACAACATGACCTCAAACACAGAACACAGTACAACAGACATGGTACAATGACAACATGACCTCACATACAGAACACAGTACAACACACATACTACATAGTACAATGACAACATGACCTCACATACAGAACACAGTACAACACAAATACTACATAGTACAATGACAACATGACCTCACATACAGAACACAGTACAACACTGTTGAAGGCAGAGGTTGTGTGTAGGATTGTTAGTAACTGTCTAACTGCATATATAACTGTTTACACTAGTAACTGTCTAACTGCATATATAACTGTTTCCACTAGAGGGCGCTCTAGGCAGAGACACTCAGGAACACCACCAGGTGGCGAGTATAAATAGAGGTGTCTCCTCCCACTTCTTTCTCTTCCCCCCAGCCTCTCAGTGAGAGGAGACCTGTAGTGTTTCTGCTCTGCCATGTGAATAATAAACCACGCCAGTTAAGGCTCAAGATAGAAACCATGCCTCTTGACCACATTATTGTCGCCCTATAGCCGAATTCTGTTAACAGGTTATGGGCCCAGATAATGCTGGGGCGAAATAATAAGGGTAGCAAGCAATGTTCCCTCTAATTTTTTTTCTGTCTGAGCAAACACTCAAACCTCCTGAGCAGACACTCAAACCTCCTGAGCAGACATCAGCAACTACTGAGCAACATACATCACCTGCCGATTAACCGGTTAGTTGATAAGCGGCGGTTTGTAAAAAATCTGAGAATCTTAATTTCGCTCAATGTCTAACACAAAAAACACATTTTGCTGATACACGAGAAATAATACAAAAAGGCATATTATATTCCTTAATCAAATATTTATTTGACCATTGATTGACGATACAGAGCAAAGTCCTTACTTTGGCGGCGGCGGTGTGAGTCGTGTCACTAACTTTTGTCTTTTTAGGAGGCTGACTCGTCATTATTTTATTAAGTGAATTATAATGCAACTTCAAGGGTGACCATATTGTGATTTTTTTTTAAAGAGGACACTGCCTTCAGCCTCAAGATACTTAATGATACTCAAAGTTTACTCAAAGATGCCTTATCATTATAATATATTTAAAGTATGCCTCCTCTGTATGGATATAAAATTATTGTTTATATTATTTTATATAACAAAATAATATCTCTCTATAACCAAAGTTACTCAACATGCTGTATTATGCCTAAAGTAATCTGACAAATCTCAAGAAAATAACAATCAACCTATGACAAAATAATATATATTTTCAAGTCTTACTGGACAAAATAAATAACAAGAAAAATATGAAGTATTCCAAGTCAGTCAGAAGATCCTTAGGAACTTCTACTCATGTACAATAGAGAGCATCCTGACCGGCAACATCACCTCCTGGTTTGGGAATAGCACTGCACAAGACCGTAGCAGACTACAAAGAGTGACACGTTCAGCCGAACGCACAATTAGAGGGGGGCTTCCCACCCTCCAGAACATTTACAACAAGCGGTGCAAGGGGAAGGCTAAGAGAATTATTAAGGACTCGAGCCACCCGAACAACTGCCTCTTTGAACTGCTGCCGTCAGGCAAGCGATACCGGAGTCTTATGGCGAGCACAGAAAGACTCAGAAGGAGCTTCTATCCCCAGGCCATCAGGCTGCTAAACGAACAATAATCGCTAAACGAACAATAATCACTATGCAACAACCATCAAATGCACACAGCACACACACCCACACGCACACACTCACTCAAACAACAACACACTGCAGCACCCACTCTCCACACTTTAGATCACACAAACACACTTACACTTTATATTTATTGATAAAGGATTTGCACTACAACTCGTACACCTACTGTGAATTGTACCTAAACTGCACCTCGTCCATTTATGCCTTGCACTATATAGTATTGTATATTAGTACACTGCACAGTATTGTATATTGTATGGTAACTACGTCTACGAACATTGTACATATGTCTAAACTGAACACTGTGACCTCTTTTTTACTTCTAATTTTTACTATGTTTTTATTTCATACTTACCTTGTCATGCACAGTCTCTGGAGCGCAACAGTAAGAAGCATTTTGTACAAAAGTATTCTGTACTTCTGTATGACAACTATTAAAGAAACTTGAAAACTTGAACTTGAAGTAATGTTCTAAATAATACCTCTTCTGTATTAGAAAATCCAGCTTAAAAAAATATATCTTTGTATCTTTTCAATGTAATGTAAATTATAAAACAGTAACCTCACAAAGATATTAATTTAAAAGTGCACTATGCAGTTTCAGATTTGTTGCAATTAGTGTACTAAACTAATTGATTACACACATAATCCTTAGAATGATTGTATCATAACAAGCATCTTATCAAACCAAAACATCATTTTGAGGCATCAAAATAGTTTTCAATTATTTTCTTTCTCTCTGTATAGCTGCATGCTTCAATCAATTCGGTCAACTTTGCCATCAAACTCTTGCCTCGCACTGCTTTGTTTGTAATGTTTTTCTGTGTCCATGTGAGCTTTGAGATCGCCACCACTTTTATTAGACACAGAAACATATGGTCAAGCTTTGCATGCGTTGCACTCCGCTTCCAATTAGTCTCGACCGGGACGATAAATTGGGAATTTTCTCTGCAGTTAATCTGTAATGTACATTTTCGTGTTTGCATTGTGAGGAGCCAGCGATGCTGGTCGGATCTGTCCGCTTCCTGCTCTGTTGTGTGTTGTGTGTGTCTGTGTGAGCGCGCAGTAGCGCCGCCCACAAAGCACTGAAAGCGAGGCTTCTCTTGGTAACGTCACATGCAACAGGTTACCGTAGTATTCGGTGCAACGCACCAGTCAATTTAACTACATGCATATTTTACACAAACGTTTCTGTGCGCAACAGATTTCAGATGTGCGCAGGAGCGTTTTGCCATGTGCGCGCACGCGCACAGGCGCACCTTAGGGGGAACATTGGTAGCAAGCTTAGCTGAAGTATAGGTTAGGTTAGCGCCGGGAGCACCACATGGCTAGACGCTAGGCCAACAAGAGCTAAAGCTACGCCTACCACCAACGAAGAGGATGGAAAACAAGGGAAGGGGCAAATGGCCCTCATTCAATGGAAAAACAGAGGACTACAAGCTCTGGGAAGAGTGCATGCTATGCTGCATGCACGGTGCAGGACTGAAGGAGACGATTCTGGCAGCCCCCATGGGAGAACTGACGGCGGAAGAGCAAGCCCTGGACGACCAGCGTAACGCAGACGCGTACTGTGAGTTAGCGCCGCTGCTCGACGACACCAGCCTGGGGCTGATATTCCGCGACACTAAAGACAGAGGCCGAGAAAGCCTGGAGGTGTTGAGAGAGCATTACATCGGGCAAGGAAGACCCAGAGTCGTGGCCCTCTACATAGCACTAACGGCCCTGAGGAAGGGGCCCACCGAGACTGTGACCGAATACGTCAACAGAGCGGAGGAGATCACAACGCCATTGAGGAGTGCCGGAGAAGCACCAAACGATGGGCTAATGATGGCGATGATGATGAGAGGACTACCGGAGCTGTACAAACCATTCACACTCCTGGTAACACACGGTTCAACGGACATGATGTTGGGACAGTTCAAGGCTAAGTTAAGGAACTTCGAGGCCTCAGAAGATACCCACCCAGCCGCCGCGGAGGCGGGAGAGAGGGTGCTAAAGGCGACGCCAAGGGAGAGGACCAGGACCACGACGGAACTGGCGTGTTGGCGATGCGGAGAAAAAGGTCATCGGAGAAGCGACTGCACAAAGACTGTCTGGTGTAGCTTCTGCAAATCCACGGGGCACACAGACAGAGCGTGCATGAAGAAACACGACCAGAGCGTGCGATACGCGCATGGGCAAGATGACGGCCATGGACGAGACGGCGGCCATGGATGAGACGGAGGCCACGGACAAAATGGCTGCTACGGACAAAATGGTGGCTACGGACAAGATGGCGGCTACGGACAAGAAGACGGCTGTGGACAGGATGACGACAGCGGACACGATGGCGGCGACAGTGGACGTGAGACGGATCGAGACAACGCCCGGAGAATAACGGGACAAGAAGACTGCGCTTCCGTGCACCGCCGGACCGGCCCAGCTGCAGCGAGCCCAGAGAAGGGGACTGATCGTGGACACAGGTGCGTCGTCCCATGTCATCAACGACAGGAGTCGGTTCAAGAACTTTGACGACACTTTCCACTCGGAAAGGCACAGCATGGAGCTGGCAGACGGGAGACGCACCTACAGATTGGCGCAAGAGAGAAGAGACGCACATGTATGCCTCACGGACAGTAAGGGGCGCCAGCGTACGATGACATTAAAGAACGCTCTCTACGTACCATCGTTCCCACAAGGACTATTCTCTGTAATAGCTGCTACTGCAAGCGGTACCAAGGTATTCTTCGATAAAGGTAAATATGTTCTTGTAGAACCTGACGGTACACGGTTTGACATAAAGATGTACCAGAGAATATATTATCTGCAAACGGATTGTAATGACAACGACAAGTGTAATGATAATAATGATATGTGTAGCGTGACGGCCAGTCACGATATTCAGACATGGCACAAGCTTATGGGTTATTGTAATTACGAGGATTTACTGAAACTGCAAGTAGTGTCAGAAGGCATGCACATTGAAGGAGAAAAGCGTAGACCTGACAAAAATTGTGCAGTGTGCAAAACGGGGAAGTTTACTCAACCAAGATACAGAAATCCCACAGACAGAGTAAGGGTACCACTTGCATTAATTGACACGGACCTAGCCGGCCCAGTAAGCAACGAGTCCATAGGAGGCTTTGGATATGTACAGTCTTTTACAGATGTGTGCACAGGGGCAGTGTTTGTTTACTTTCTCAAAGCAAAGAGTGACACACCCCAGGCCACGGAGAAATTCATGGCAGACGTAGCCCCTTATGGTAACGTAGGATGCTTGAGGTCCGACAACGAAACCGAGTTCACAAACAGAGAGTTCCAATCACTGTTGAGAAGGTATAAGATAAGACACGAGACGTCACGTCCATATCCCCCACACCAGAACGGGGTGGCAGAGAGGGAATGGCATAACCTTTTCGAAATGGCTAGGAGTAAGCTAGCAGATAGTAACTTACCTAAGAGCCTATGGCATTATGCGGTGCAAGAAGCCGCTTACACCAGAAACAGGTGCTTTAATAAGCACTCGGGCACCACCACGTATACAGCACTGACAGGAAAGAAGTGTAATCTAGCCAGAATGCACCGATTTGGATCAGTGTGTTATGCGTACCTGCAGGACAGGGGAAAGCCCAAGTCCAGAGGGGTAAAAGGATTTTTCGTAGAACACGACAAGGGAAGCCCCGCATTCCTAGTTTATCATCCCGGTAACGGGAGAGTGCAGAAACACATGCTAGTCGAGTTTGTCATGAAGGCAACATGTGAGAGCGAGACACAGACAGAGGAGCCAGAGCTGGACTCCAGAGTAAGGTGTGTAGAAACAGAGACACATCAACCCAATGTACTTAGTACGGTCGTGCAGGCAGACAGTCAGCAACCCTCAGAGGACGATGACGAGGAGCACACAAACCCCCAAAGTATCTGACAGACTATGCCCGGAAAGGGAGTGACGAGGAGGACAGTACACCTACCCCCGTTGATTACTACTATAGGGTAATCAGTGGGGTAACCCCGACCTTTAAAGAGGTCACATTGTCCCCCGAAGAGGGCCGACAGACAGTGGGAGGGAAATGGGTGCATTCAACCAAGTTACCAGAGGGCAGACAGACAGTGGGAGGGAAATGGGTTTATTCAATCGAGGAGGGTATTGAAGGCCACGACAAATACAAAGTGTGGTTCGTAGCAAATTGCTTAAATGCTGAAGGAGGGTACTCCATGTTTAAATAATGAAGGAGGGTGGCTACACTGCTTAAAGGCAGGAGGAGGATACTCTAGGTTTAAATAGGGGAGGAGTATAATCCAGGTTTAAATACCTGATTAGAGTCCATGTCTAAATACTGAAATGGATCCTATGTTTAATCCCAGGTTTAAGTACAGAGGTGGATGATTGTTTAATTCCATGTTTAAGTACAGAGGTGGATGAATTACCATGTTCTCAATGATGTAACTATGTGGGAAAGACCCTGAAACGTTTAGACATGTAAGAATGTAGATCAAGGGAAACACCATGTGATCAAAGACTAGACTATCAGTAGGATGCTCAGAAACTGAAAATGTACAGAGATGCTGTGGGTAGCCTCATTTATTTAACAATGTGTACCCGCCCTGACCAATGGTTTGTAGAGAGTGGATTGTCACAGCATTTGGCTGACCCCATAGAGGAGCATTTGGATTACAGCCAAACATGTTTTTTTGTTATCTTAAAGGTACAGGATATTGTGTGAGTTTGAATACCGACAGCTCACTGGTTTCGTGGGAAAACAAAGAAGCAGCCCACAATGGTACTATCAACTAGTGAAGCCGAATATACGGCTCTAGCTATGACCATACATGAGTGTATTTATCCAGAACAACTGTTAGAAGTGATGGAGATAAGATTACGAGTATATTGTTTAATATGTAATAGGTAATTGGAATGTACTCTCTATACCAGATAAGGTGGTTTTTGAAGATGAGGGGCATTTTGTCAACATCAGTTAAAAATGATGGACACTGTTTATATATGAGGGCTGTTGTTTATGAGGGCAACCAGGGAACCATTGTGATTGCTACAGTAGGAACCCAGTGTGTCAACATAGATGTAAACATGCCAATATAGAAAATATCATCTCATCAGATCTGTCATCAGAGAAGAAAGGATGACACCGGTTTACTGTCCAACGGACGACAGAGTAGCAGACACTATGAGGAAACCTGTTCCAAATTAAAATGGAAGGGATTTGCAAGGGTCATGTTTAATGTGAAAGTATTGACTGTCATACCCTGTTGATGTTTTTGGATTATATTATTTCCTTTGTAAAATGTTTTTCCAAGAAGTTATCCAGTATGCTAAACCCTAAGTGGGAGTGTTGAAGGCAGAGGTTCTGTGTAGGATTGTTAGTAACTGTCTAACTGCATATATAACTGTTTACACTAGTAACTGTCTAACTGCATATATAACTGTTTCCACTAGAGGGCGCTCTAGGCGGAGACACTCAGGAACACCACCAGGTGGCGAGTATAAATAGAGGTGTTCAAGTTCAAGTTCTTTAATAGTTGTCATACAGAAGTACAGAATACTTTCATACAAAATGCTTCTTACTGTTACGCTCCAGAGACTGTGCTAGACAAGATAGTATCAAATAACATAATAACATAATATAGCATGAGTTTAGAAGAAGAAAATGAGGTCACAGTGTTCGGTATAGACATATGTACAATGTTCTGAGTTACCATATAATATACAATACACAATACTATGCAGTGTACTAATGTACAGTACTATCTAGTGCAAAGCAGAAATGGGATGAGGTACAATTTTAGGTACAATTTACAGTAAGGTGTACGAGTTGTAGTGCAATCCTTCATCCATAAATATAAAGTGTGGGGAGTGGGTGCTACAGTGTGTTTGTTTAAAGTGGGTGTGTGCTATAAAGTGTGTGTAGTGGGTGCTACAGTGTGTTTGTTTAAAGTGAGTGTGTGCGTGCGGATGTGTGTGCTATGTGTGTTTGGTGGTTGTTGTTGTGTAGTGTTCATTCATTGTTCGTTTAGCAGCCTGATGGCCTGGGGATAGAAGCTACTTCTGAGTCTTTCTGTGCTCGCCTTGAGACTCCTGTATCGCTTGCCTGACGGCAGCAGTTCAAAGAGGCAGTTGTTCGGGTGGCTCGAGTCCTTAATAATTCTCTTAGCCTTCCCCTTGCAACGCTTGTAGTAAATGTTCTGGAGGGTGGGGAGCCCCCCTCCAATTGTGCGTTCGGCTGAACGTGTCACTCTTTGTAGTCTGCTTTGGTCTTTTGCAGTGCTATTCCCAAACCAGGAGGTGATGTTGCCGGTCAAGATGCTCTCTATTGTACATGAGTAGAAGTTCTTAAGGATCTTCTGGCTGACTTGGAACTTCCTTAGGCGCCTGAGGAAGTAGAGGCGTTGTCGTGCCTTCTTCACCACACTGTTAATGTGTGTGGTCCATGTCAAGTCCTCGGATATGTGGGCTCCGAGGTACTTGAAGCTGTTGACTCTCTCAACCGGTGCCCCGTCGATGCTGAGGGGGCTGTAGTCCTTGACCCCCGACCTCCTGAAGTCCACAATCATCTCCTTTGTTTTGCTGACGTTCAGGGAGAGGCTGTTTTCCTGGCACCATCCCGCCAGGACCTTGACCTCTTCCAGGTAGGCCCTCTCGTCGTTGGCAGAGATCAGGCCCACCACCACTGTGTCGTCAGCAAATTTGACGATTGTATTGCTACTCTGCTGAGCCACACAGTCGTGTGTGTACAGGGAGTAGAGGAGGGGACTCAGAACACAGCCCTGGGGGGCCCCTATGTTGAGGGTGATGGATGAGGAGGTGCAGTTGCCTGCTCTCACCACCTGGGGTCTGCCAGTCAGGAAGTCCAAGACCTGTCTCCTCCCACTTCTTTCTCTTCCCCCCAGCCTCTCAGTGAGAGGAGACCTGTAGTGTTACTGCTCTGCCATGTGAATAATAAACCGTGCCAGTTAAGGCTCAAGATAGAAACCATGCCTCTTGACCACATTATTGTCGCCCTATAGCCGAATTCTGTTAACAAACACACATACTACATAGTCCAATGACAACATGACCTGACCTCACATACAGAACACAGTACAACACACATACTACATAGTACAATGACAACATGACCTCACATACAGAACACAGTACAACACACATACTACATAGTACAATGAATGAGGCCGAAGTTGCAATATTCAAATTATTTTCACAGCCCTGACTGCTGGCAGCACTACTGACAGCTTACAGTATGTTAATTCTATTCAGTGAGGGGAGTGGCTGGGGGGCTATTGTTAACGCCCAGCAGAGACAGATAGAGGTGTTAATTCTAGCATTCTCTTCAAGAGCCATTTTCACAGCTTAAAGCAAACAGAAAAAGAACTGCTGTACACGATTCAAATGAGCACATCATCTTCAAAACATTCTCCGATTTCAACGTATGACACATCATTTGAAAGCTTACATTCTGTACTTTCACAATCTGGAAAAATCTGGAAAATGAAAATGGAGACTTGTAGGCATTATCGCTAGACTGGGTCACATGAGGTCCAGGTAGCTGCCAGCCTTGTGAATGGGAGGCATGACAGAGTCAGGTGGAAGGACTTGAAGAGACCACTGTGGCAGAAGAGTCAGGTAGCTTGAGGTCACCCATCAACACCAGGGAAGTAAAGCATATCCAGCGTGTCTGGAAAGTATTTGAGAGGACCTGGAAGGACAGTAGAATGCATTAGAGCCTGTGCCTTCGCCACCTCTGGGGGGTCTGGGTGTGTGAGAGAAGCTGTAAATCAGGCTGCAGGTGTGTGGAGTTCTCTGGTGTTATCCAGGTCTCTGTGAGAGTTTGTAGGTCTTTGCTGTGTGTAGATGGTTATGTCTTCTTGATGGCTGATTGACAGTTCTATAAGCCCCCGCATATGGTGACCATGGACGGGTAGTGGAGGTTGGCAGGCGTGGAAGGCCAGGGACAGGGCCGCCTCAGGGGGTGTGCGAGCAGTGTGGTCGCACAGGGCCTCGCGGGAAGGGGGGCCTCGCAAAAAAAAAAAAAAAAAAAAAAAAAAATATTATTATTTTTTTTTATTATTTTTTTTTATTTTTTTTATTATTTTTTTGCGAGGCCCCCCTTCCCGCGAGGCCCTTTTTCATCACAGACCTAAAATCTAGTTTTGCTTATATGCTTATATATTTCACATTAGACACGTTTGTAGAATGTGTCTGACTTGTTCCTGGGTCTGCAGTCCTGCAGACATACTCACTATTGGAGCTCAGCCTCTGGGGTTCTGCAGCAGACATACTATTGGTTTCAACGAAGGGAGTGGTTTTACTTACATCATGTGTAGTACGCCGGCGTGGAAGAAGAAGAAGAAGAAGAAGAGTCAGCTGCGTTTGACTATTTCGCGCGTGCAGCTTTTGACTATGCTTAGTTATGCCAGCCAAGACGAAGAAAGAGGTCGGTCATTATCAGTCGGTCGGTCACCAAGGAACGTTGACGAAAGGCCTCTCGCTAGCGGGACAAATGGCCGGAGCCTTGTCATGGTATAGCCATGATGATGTCGGCTAGTAGCTAGCTTAGCTAAAGGCTAACTAGCGTTAGCTAACCTATTCAGAGGAGCGAGGCGAGGCGAGTGGATGTCTTTTCAAAAGAAGGAGAAGAGAACTTGTGAGCAGATAAATCTGTTAGGCAGCAATACGCCGAAAGGTGTCCAGTCTGCCGGAAAGTACTCGAAGAAGAAGAAGAAGAAATTACACCGTGGGCCAACTTTACCATTGGCGCCGCCGCGTTGATACTGCGTTATGGTGAGTCAACCTATGATTATATACCCGCCGTGGACCTGACCTATCTCTCTTTCTCTCTCTCTGGAGCCAAACTGGTCGACTAGCTAATACTACTAGTAGCTAACGGTGTGTGCCTGGTGAGAGCACCTGGCTGTATGCAGCTACATACAGCCAGCCCAGGTGCCTGATTGAGCTAACTGTTAGCCAGTTAGCTGTTTAGCGTCAGCTGGGAACGTTCGTTTGATGCTATCAGTTAGCCTTGAGAATAGCAGGCCCTTTGACAGAAGATGTAGTCGGGCCTGCACCATGACAAGGCTCTGGCCATAGCTTATTTGTCCCGACAGCGAGAGGCCTTTCGTCAACGTGGAGACCTGTGTTGCGGCCTTTCGCCCTGCGTTCCTCGTGCAGGTAAGATTAATGAAAATGTCATGACATTACCCCACTCTTCCTTCCTTCCCCTCCCGAATGTTTTGTTAATAACGATGTTTTTTTCCAGGCAAAACATATGCTACTTCACAACATTTGGAGATACGACATGTGCTGTGTGTGAATTCATTGTCTTGGTCGTTTGTGTAGCTTGGGTAGCGTTGGGCCGTTGGCCAAAGCTGTGTGTGGCCTGGTGTCAGTAGCCTACCTGGCTAGCCTTTAGCTGATGTCGGCCATTGGCTCCTTGCTGCTTTGTTTTCTCTGGTATAGACCCTCTTCTCTTTGGATTTAAGTGTTGATACATGCTCTCTCTCTAACACACACACACACATGACAAACACACATGTTCTCTCTCTCTCTCTCTCTCTTTCTAACACACACAGTCTGCCTATGGCGGCCTTTCTCGATGGCTAGGCTGTGCTCAAGGATCTTCAGTCACAGTGCTCAGGTATTCTGCCACTGTGTACTCTCTGTTTAGGGCCAAATAGCATTTCAATTTCTTTCCAATGTGTCTCTCTCTCTCTGTACACTGTATATTGACTGTAGAACGGGAGCTCTCTCTCGCTCTCTCTTTTGCTATATGTTGACTGTATCATGCCCCGCCTCGGGCAGCGCTATTATTTAAGAATATGTTGACTGTATAAAAAAAATATATATATATATATATATATATATATATATATATATATATATATATATATATATATATATATATATATATATATATATATATATATAATTTTATTTTTATTTTATTTTTTACCTTTGGGGGGGGGGGGGGGGGCCTCGCGTTAAATCTCGCACAGGGCCTCGCATTTCTCCCAGGCGGCCCTGGCTATAACTATATTATATATTATAGCTATGGATACAATACTATTGCCCATTTGACATCGAGTATCTATCGTTCAATATGTGAAAAAGAAATAATTTTCATGGGAGGCTGGTAAGCCCCCAACGTGTATTATACTAAATGCATTGGCGTTCCGTCCCTACACACGCTACAATTAAAAAATCAAATGCATATGATAGGTATTATGTTCCATCATGAATGCATGAAAGGGTGGGGGGGGGGTGGTTTTTGTATGCTTTGATCGTCACCAACGGAATACGTTATGGACTAGCGTTACACACATACGCTCAGATCACAATGAAGGCATACTTTGATCAACGCAAGATTGATATCATATAGCCCTTACCTTGACTAGGATGCGCCCCAAAAAGAATATTCCAATTATCTGATCGCGAGTCCCAGTATTGGTGTCGATTGTGTCGCCAACATAATCCGCCATACATCATCCATCTGGAGCGTTTGACGCTCCTCAAGCCCATCGGGACAACCGCTCCCCTTGCCCGACAT
>NC_140166.1:183479447-183496947 GCF_963971535.1 Notolepis coatsorum | reverse complement strand
TCATCCAGTTCAATTAGTTACATTACTTCAATACATTCAATTATAATCCCATACTTGTTATTAATTCAAAAGCATATTCATCATTGCAACACACATTCTACCCTTTTAGGATACCCTGGTTCACTTCAATAGCATTTTCCTTTTAAATGTAGTTATCCAGTATTATATACTGTACATTGTGATTACTTATGTCTTTATACATATTTGGCGTCTTAAATATAAGCATGTGAGAAGAGAAACATTATCCTGTTAACCTTTGTCTAGACATGTCTAGGCATGTTGGAAGGGACCATAGTATGTCTTTTAACCAACACTGTCATTCTCATTGTCTGTCAAACAATTCCTTAAATCACCAATAAGTGTTACCTTTATCATCAGTCACTTATCATCAGTCATATCCACTATTCTCTAATATACCGAAATACCTCCACACCTCAGTGTTATCCATAGTTGTGTTCCGGTCTCAAGTTCTATTGAAACTCAAATGTGCACTGAAAGTACATTTATATATATATTTGTATCGGCCCGTTCTCAACCCTACTAGGAATTTGCTAAACCGTGACCATGGTATAACTCAAGGGAATAGATTTATATTTACATTTAACTGAGGGCGCAATAGAGAGAGAGAGAGAGAGAGAGAGAGAGAGAGAGAGAGAGAGAGAGAGAGAGAGAGAGAGAGAGAGAGAGAGAGAGAGAGAGAGAGAGAGAGAGCATGTGGTACAGCCCCGGTGTTTAATAATAATAATAATAATAGATTGAATTTTAAGAGAGAAGCGCCTTTCTCAGACTCAAGGACACTGTACAAGGAAAGGATGGAAAAAAATAAAAGTAAGTAATAAAATTGAAAAAATATATATAATAAAATACATAAAAGATCTGTGTATAGTAACAACAAGAAAAAACAAATAAGATAAGAGATAAAAATAAATAAAAAAAGGAGGCAAGTTCTGTCCAATTGGATGAAGTGGTTAAAATTAACAAACAAACAAACAACAAAACAAAACAACGGAATCTGTGGCTTAAAAAGAGTCAGGGGTGGGCTACTTGGGAGCGGGGCCGTGTTGCGTGAAGGCAAGTGTGAACAGGTGGGTTTTTAGCTTGGTTTTGAAGAGGTTGATGGTGTCAGAGCCTCGGATGAGGGGGGAGAGGGAGTTCCACAGTCTGGGGGCTGCTGCAGCGAAAGCTCGGTCTCCCAGTGTGGAACGCCTGGTGCGGGGGATGGTGAGGAGGTCGGAGTTGGAGGATCGGAGGCCTTGTGCTGGAGTGTAGGGGTGGAGTAGGTTGGTCAGGTAGGAAGGGGCCAACCCGTGCAGGGATTTGTAGGTGAGGAGGAGGATCTTGTAGGGGATTCGATAGTTGATGGGGAGCCAGTGGAGTTTTTGCAGGGTGGGGGTGATGTGCTGCCAGGGTTTGGTGCACGTGAGGACCCTCGCAGCAGAGTTTTGGACGTACTGTAAACGATCCAGAACCTTCTTGGAGGCACCAAGAAGGACTCCGTTACAGTAGTCGAGGCGGGAAGTGATGAAGGCGTGAATGAGTGTTTCCGCTGAGGTGTCGGAGAGTGAGGGGCGGAGGCGGGAGATGGTTCTGAGGTGGAAGAAGGCGGATCTGGTGACAGACTTGACGTGAGGGTGAAATGAGAGGGTGGAGTCCAGTATGACGCCCAGGTTCCTTACCTCTGTGGAGGGGCAGATGGAGTAGCCATCCACGGAGAGAACAAGGTGGTCGATCTTTTGGAGGAGGGCTGGGGAGGCTACAACTATGAGTTCGGTTTTCTTACTATTGAGTTGAAGGAAATTGGTGGTCATCCATGTTTTTATGTCCTGGAGGCAGGCAGTGAGGGAGGGGGGGAGGAAGGGGGGCCGAGGGTTTGGTGTGGAGGTAGAGCTGTGTGTCGTCTGCATAGAAGTGGAAGTGGAGGCCGTGTTTCCTTATGATGTCACCGAGTGGGAGGAGGTAAATCATAAAAAGGAGCGGACCTAGCACCGAACCCTGGGGAACACCCTGTTTAACAAGTGCTGGAGCTGACCTGGAGCCCCCGAGGGAAACATACTGCCACCTGTTGGTGAGGTAGGATGTGAACCAGGACAAGGGGGTACCAGTGATGCCAAGGACACTTTCCAGGCGGTCTAGGAGGATTGAGTGTGAGATGGTGTCGAAGGCAGCTGAGAGGTCCAGGAGGATGAGGATGTTGATGTTGCCAGCATCAGCAGCCATGGGGAGGTCATTTGTCACCTTGATCAGGGC
Organism: Notolepis coatsorum; assembly: GCF_963971535.1. Taxonomy (NCBI): domain Eukaryota; kingdom Metazoa; phylum Chordata; class Actinopteri; order Aulopiformes; family Paralepididae; genus Notolepis; species Notolepis coatsorum. The sequence goes on along the minus strand of NC_140166.1, from coordinate 183,494,700 downwards.
GGTCTCGGTGCTGTGTTTAGCCCTGAACCCAGACTGGAGTGGTTCAAACAGGTCATGGTAGGCCACATGTGATGTGAAGGTTTAGCTACCTTCTTGGTAGGGTAAGCTAAAGTACTTTCCCTCTAACCATCTTGTACACAATATACACATTTACTACACAGCAATTCAACCCAACACAGTATGTATTTCAAAACATAAACCTTTATAATCCCCTTGGAGATACTTAACTTCGACACGTTAGTGCTTAAATGGACAATTGTGTTCCAACACTATTTAAATGTACCAACGAAACGTGGCGCCATCAATAGACGGTCTGCTTCTCAACCACGTTACCTGTCGTCTTAAACTTCTTAAACTTGACTCAAACATCGACAATAGTTACTTCATTTGAACCCTCGACATTGCATGTATCCTTGTTAACCTTTATGTGTGTTTTGTAGTATATTACCCACCTATGAAACAGGTTGTAGTTAATCATTTGACAAAGGAAGGTGCAGACACGATGTTATTGACTCTGGCTCCTCCCGGTTGTGAGGCTGAGATCGCCTTGTGCGTTCCTAAGCACACAGTAACGGGTCCCTGGAAGGCGAAGTCACTAAACACCAGTCCTATACCGCCACCTATTAACCCGATTATGTTAATGTCTCCCATTACATATAAATGACTCTTCTAACTTGTTTCTGATGGAGGTAATCCTGTACCCATATGTTCACACTGTTTTGACACATAATCTAAAGATATTAACATGATACCACTTCTAGTGGGCATCACAGAAGCGCTGAGTTTACAAACACTACAAAAAAGGGTTTAGTTATGACCGGGGCCCGAAGGTGAGGGCCGGAATGACGCCACCCCCTTCCGCTCCCGTAGCCCTACTGGGGTGTTTTAGTATACTCCAAGCACCAGGCGTATAATAATGTCCTCCCGCCTGTAATGGAAGGCAAAGTCAGTAATAGCAAGGTCCCCCCCGTTCCCGGGTTCGTCACAATGCACAAATTAGATATTGTCCATATGATACAACAAAGAGAGAGAGGTAGTTCACAGAGGATGGAGTGTCCAAAATACTGGGTTCAAATCTTCTACAGTTTTACTGATTTACTGCATGCCGTTCTGATAATCTTCAGCTCCACGCTACTAATAATATTCCTAATTCCAATGCAGTCACTGTTTTTCTATTTCTTCATTTACCACTCGGGAAACAGTTAGCTTGTCAGGCGCGTATTCTGATATCTTGTATCCATTTACTCACGGCGTACAGTGCTGCGACAATGTCTCTCCTGTCTGAGGCTCCACCCGTTCCACAGCGGGGGGGAACACCGCAGTCGGCAATAGGAAAATGTTCCACTGGAGAAAAGCACAAGACAAAAAGAGTCGCATGTTCTCGTACTCTTGCAGCTCTGCGTCCTCTGGTGTCGTCCTCTCGACTTCCGTTTCGTTCTGCTACTGTCCACCATTGATCCTCCTTTCAACAGCGCCAGTACTTCCGGGCACTGCCCCGCCACGCCAGCCAGCCAATCCACTTCTTGCTCCCTCCAACGACGCTCCCCAGCTGCGTAAGAAAGAGGGCACACATGTGTAGACTGCATGACGTTTAAGTAAGCTACCCCCCCCTGGTGGTCCTGCACTCGCCTGCTGTAGCTGTCTTCTGCAGAAAATCACCATCCTCCAGGACGGCTCTCCACTCTCCCACCGGGACTTCCTGGACTCCGTCTAGACAAGAAAGCAGTGACAGCATGGTGCAGTACAGTGACGGTGATTCGAATACCCATCATAGGCCGATATACACTTGCCTGTTATATCAGCCAGGTAAGCCTTTAGGTCCTCTTCCAGACCATCCTGGGACACGTCCTCCTCTTGGGATCCCGCAGGTACATCAGGCCGATATACACTTGCCTGTTATATCAGCCAGGTAAGCCTTTAGGTCCTCTTCCAGACCATCCTGGGACACGTCCTCCTCTTGGGATCCCGCAGGTACTCCACACCCCCTACAGACACCCATATACCCCCACCCCGCGACACTTCCTCAAGGCTGCTTGCTCTGGCATCTTTATGGGAGTTTCTGGTCTCTGGTCTGTGTGTGTGTATCTGTTTGTGTTTACAGTATGTGTGTTTTGCTGTGGGAGTACATCTTCGAGCTCAGTGCATAATGCTTCCTCATTGCCACTGATATACTATATTCCATAATCAGATAAAGGAGCCATTGTGGAGCCGTAACTGTCTCTCAGGCCAGCAGATAATCTCCTCATTGAGAAGCATGTGGAGGTCTGATGTACTAACAGACCAAGAGCCTCACTGGCAACAATCACACAAGGAGGCTGGAATCTTTAGCTTTTACTCCTATATACACGCACACGCAGACACGCACACGCACGCACACACACACACACACACACACACACACACACACACACACACACACACACACACACCACACACACACACACGACACACACACACACACACACACACACACACACACACCACACACACACACAACACGCACACACACCACACACACACACACACACACACACACACACACACACACACACACACACACACACACACACACACACACACACACACACACACACACACACACACACACACACAACACACACACACACACACACACAGAGAGCAAAGTCCATGCCTGGGGTCCCTCTCCTGTAGGCCTCCATGAAGTATGGAACTCTCTTTTTAAAGTACGTTTTAATTTTTTTTCTTTTTCATTTTTTTTCTGAAAAGTAATTCCAGTCATTTGCTTATCACTCAATCCCAGAGGGTCATCTGCCATGCTGGAGTGTGTGTGTGTGTGTGTGTGTGTGTGTGTACTGCATTGACAGAAAAAGCAGGAGAGAAGAGGGGATGCCTGGAATGGGAAATGGGAAAAGCAATTAGGAAAGAAGAGAAGAAAACTACAAGTCATTACATCTGCCTGAGCCAGACACATGCCTTGGTGTGTGTTTAATTTGGGTGTTTGTGTATGTGTTTCTGTTTGTGTTTGTGTGTGTGTGGAGAGAGAGAGAGAGAGAGAGAGAGAGAGAGAGAGAGAGAGAGAGAGAGAGAGAGAGAGAGAGAGAGAGAGAGAGAGAGAGAGAGAGAGAGAGGCTATAGTGTGTGAGCGAGTATTAGTATCCAATTAACTTTTAAACTCTTTATACTGAAAACATCCTCACTACTTATTGTTTTGTATGTGTGTACCCCTCTCTCTCTCTCTACCTCCCTCTCTCTCTCTCTCTCTCTCTCTCTCTCTCTCTCTCTCCCTCTCTGTGTCGGAAGATCATGATAACTGACCACGACTGAGCTCGCGCTGGGCTCAGTTTAACCCATCTATTCCCTCCATGACTCAGCACACACACACACACACACACACACACACACACACACACACACACACACACACACACACACACACACACACACACACACACACACACACACACACACACACACACACACACACACACACACACACACACACCACACACACACACACACACACACACACACACACACACACACTCTTCTCTCCAAAACTGCCATGGCAACTGGCTAGTACGAAGGCGGTTCAGGTCTCCTCTTGTTTATGAAGAGCCCCAGAGCAGAATATTGTCTCTTGTGTAAAATGTGAATAATTATGAGTCACATGTAACCATAACCAAGGTGTAGTGTAAGACACCAGTGATAGTAATATCACTCTGTTTGAATATAACCAAGGTGTAATGTATGAGACACCAGTGATAGTAATATTACTCTGTTTTCATTTAACCAAGGTGTAATGTAAGACACCAGTGATAGTAATATTGCACTATTTGCCTTGCTGCGTTTCACTAGAAGGTAATGTGAGGTGTGTGTGTTTGTGTGCGTGCGCGCGTGCGTGCGTGTGTGATGTTCATAACTCTGTACCCTCCATACACTCACCCAGAATTTCATCTCTGGATCCGTGAGCGGAGAAATCCAATAATGTTCTTCACACACAGTCTGCCAACAATGAGACAGGCTTTTCATATTTCAGGTTTTACAAATCTCTTTCAATCATCAGATGGCCCAAATGCACATAGTATGACTTTACACACAAGACTGGTGGAGGCTTTGATTAACTGTGTGTGTGTTTGTGTGTGTGTGTGTGTGTCTGCATGTGTGTCTGCGTGTGTGTTTGACTGTCTGTGCTTGTGTGTGTATCTGTGTCTGTGTGTGTGTTTGTGTGTGTCTGTGTGCGTATGTGTGTGTGTCTAGTATCGCTGTGTCTATACTGGGAGGCAGTACATGGCATGGTGTGTGTGTGCGCGTGCGTGTGTGTTCAGTTAACGTAACTGTGTTATCCATGTGGAGGTAAAAGCTTTTTCTTGATAGATTCCGACAGAGAATTCCATTATCTGTGGAGGCGTTTGAACGAAATTTGGGGAGAAGCCCTCAATCCTTCACATATCTGTGGGCTTATACTATGTGTGTGTGTGTGTGTGTGTGTGTGTGTGTGTGTGTGTGTGTGTGTGTGTGTGTGTGTGTGTGTGTGTGTGTGTGTGTGTGTGTGTGTGTATACGTGCCTGTGTGTGCGTGCACATTTGTGTGTACGTGTGTTTCTGTCTGTTTGTGTGCAGTATAAATGCACATCATTTATTGTATGTACTGTATATCTGCCGTGTAGGCCTATGTGTCCGGGGAATCCTCCATCTAAACTCTATCAGAATGAACCCTGGATCTAAACTGTACACTGAAATACTGTGCACACCATGTCTTACGGGTAAGGGCAGGGCTCAAAATTGCGACCGAATTGGTCGCCAATGCGACCTAAATTGTATTTGTGCGACCTCAAAATATAATTGGGAGCATCCGTGCAAGTGCAAATAATTGTTCTGGTGCGACCTCCCCCCCCCGAATGTCCCTTTCTCTGTACATTCGCTAGTTTGTCACTCAGTATGTGCCTTGTGAATAGACCATTCTAAGCAATCAAACGTGAGCTTGATGTTCTTACCTTTAATGCTGATTTTAGATTGGTTAAGATTTGCCTTCAAGCCTTGCACGCTGCTCGCAGTGCCCTCATTGCCCCTCCCCCTCACAGACCCGACCCGTCTCATTCGCACTGCATAGCAAGCGTGCAGCTCCTCTTTTAACATCACTGAAGCATTAAACAAAATGGCCCAGTAAACTATTCACTTTAGTTTAATACACGAGGCGTTGTCTAACGTTATGTAGCTGGCTAGCTACTGATAGCTCATAACATCATTGGAGTTTGTTTTTGCAGCTGTGGCTAACGTTAGCTAGCTACCGTTAGCTACCTAGCAACTGTAGCTAGCTAATACGGGCTGTGCTGGCTGGCTACCTTTTAATTCGCAATGGAGTGGAGCTAACTAACTGTACAAATCGATGTGATTGGCTGAGACTGTATTTTGGGGAGCATGTCTATGTTTCCCGGGTCCTATGTTCCCCGGGTTCTATGTTCCCCGCTTTGATTGATTGATTGATTGAAAATTTTAGACCACCAGCCCTGATTCCAAACTCTAACCTTAACCAGTTCGAAAGAGGGCCTAAGCTTAACCGTTCGAAACAAGGCGGACATTAATAATTAATAAAATAATAAAAATTGAAAGCAACATTTGGTACACTATCTACCCGGGCCCCAAGATGGCGTTTTAATTCGATGCTGCTTAACAACAAGGAATTCATTACACAAATTAAAGAAGCTCTCACAGTATTCCTACAAGATAATGCTAACTCGGTGCAAGATCCCAGAATATTATGGATGTCGGTAAAGAATATGATCAAGGATTTCTCGGATAGATTTACCTCCATATTGCGCAAAAATCAAAACACAAAACTGTCTGAAATGGAAACGCTTTACTCAACGCTTTTTAATTCTTTAAAATACAACAACTCTACTAGACTAGATAACCAAGTTAACATTCTAAAGACAGAGATCAAAGCAATGTACAGACAAAAATCGGAATTGCAAATACGCAGCACTAGACAACAGCAGTACTTCCAAGGTTCTAAACCTAGTTACCTATTAGCCATGCGACTAAGAATTAATGCAAAATTTGCAGATATAACTGCCATTAGGAAACAACAAGCTCTAGTAACAGAACCCAAAATAATAAACGATACATTCAAAGAATTCTACTCCGATTTATATAACTCAGAAACGACCTTTGATCAAGACAAATTAGACACATATCTTAATCAAATTACTCTCCCTAAACTTACGGATGAAGACGCTAAACAGTTAGAAGTACCGATCACATTAGAAGAACTCAAGAAGGCCATATCCGGAATGAAAAACGGCAAAGCTCCGGGAATTGACGGTATCCCATCAGAAATGTACATTTCTTGCTGGGACATATTTGGACCCTTATTACTAAATATGATCTTATACTCAGTCAAAGAGGGAAGCTTCATTGAACACCAAAATACCGCACTCATTTCAGTTCTTCACAAAAAAGACAAAGACCCCACTGAGTGCGGTAGTTACCGTCCTTTAAGCCTCCTCGGAACCGATGTCAAACTGTACTCTAAGATATTAGCCATCAGATTGCAAAAGCATATGACGTCTTTAGTTCATCCGGACCAAACAGGCTTCATAAAAGGTCGCCTGATCAATGATAACATAAGGCGAATACTGCACGTACTAGATACAGACAAAGAGGACATCACACCTAAGGCGATACTATCCCTGGATGCTATGAAAGCATTTGACAGGTTGGAATGGTCGTTTCTATGGGCAGTATTGGAAAGGATGGGGTTAGGAAAAGGTTTCATTGATATGATTAAAGTACTATACAAGGACCCATCGGCCAGGATTACAACAGGCACATTCATCTCCGATATCTTTCCGGTATCACGCTCAGCCAGACAAGGTTGCCCTCTTAGTCCCGGACTATTCGATCTATCATTAGAACCTTTAGCACAATTTATAAGACAATCCCAACACATAGAACCAATAGTAATCAAGGGCACACATCATAAAATTAGTTTATATGCGGACGACGTAATATTGTTCATGCAAAACCCCAACAACACATTGCCGCTTATACTCAAGTTGATAGAGAACTTTGGTGATTTATCGGGATTTAAAATAAATTGGCCTAAGTCGGCTTTTCTTCCTCTTAACACCAGTGCAAAAAAAGAGACAACCCTCCCAGGTGCGATACCCATGGTCAAACATTTCAGATGCTTGGGTGTGGAAATATTTCCCACCATAAGACAAACGGTGAAGCACAATTACACAAAAATACAGAACAAAATCAAAGACGACCTGGACAGGTGGGCAAAACTTAAAAACTCAGTACAGGCAAGGGTATCAATAGTTAAGATGGATGTATTACCAAGAATCAATTTCTTCAGCTCAATGCTTCCGTTACCTCCTCCAGAGGGCTACTGGAAAAGATTACAAACCTCCACATACAAATTTATTTGGAATAACAAACCACCTCGCATAAAAAGATCCACCGCACAGAGAAATAAAGCAGACGGTGGCATGGCAGTCCCAGATTTTTTACAATATTTTAATGCCTTCACATTAAGACCATTGAAGAAGATATGGTTTGACCCCGAGGCTTTGGTATCTTGGAGAAAATTAGAAGAAAACATAGTAGCCCCACAGAGATTGAAAGACATAGCATACACTAAACTTTCAATCAAGCATTGTGAGCGAGAATTTGGCCCAATAATTACCCATGCAATCAGGACATGGCGGGAAACACAAAGGAAATTTCCTAACCCTCAAGTATGGCATAATCACACTCCCATATTCAATAAAAATGCTCTCTTAATGGGAAAACGACCTATAAGATTCCCTATATGGGAAGAGAGAGGCATACACTCATTAGGGGATATTTTTAATAACAAGGGCCTCTGTAGTTATGTCGAAATATGCATAAAGTTTAACCTCACCGAGTCCACATGGCTTTTTTACATACAGTTACGACTTTGTATGAGATCTCACGGTGTTCCATTACACATACCAATTGAACACCACAGATACCACACATTTTTCTATGAAAGAGATACATTGGGAGGTTTTGTATCAGGTTTTTATTATCAATTACTAACGTCCTCGTATGAAACCCTTCAACTAGACAATGTCTGGAGGAGGGATATACCAGACCTGGAAAATGACTTTGATTGGCAAGGAGCCTGGGCAAATGTCCGACTTACATCAAGGAACTCGGATCATCAACAAATCAATCTGAACTATATTCACAGGACATACTTGACTCCTATAAGGCTGTGCAAAATGGGGCTTATACAAGACTCCAAATGCTCCCAATGTACAAATGGGGACGAAGGAACATTTATGCACATGTATTGGGACTGCCCACCAGTTAAGGCATTCTGGAAAGATGTGTCCCAACAATTATCAATACTCGTATTTTGGAATATACCTGTACACCCCGCGGTATTGCTATTGAATGATGTTTTTGAGTTTGCAGTGAATCCACAACTAAAAAGATTGGTTTTATCGGGTATCACAGTAGCTAAAAAACTGATCGCATCACGTTGGTTTCAACCGGAAAAAATGTGCCGGAAAGTGTGGTTTCTTACATATCTCGATGTGATATATCAAGAAATATCTACAGCAAGAATTCTGGGGCTCAATGAATCCAAAATGTCAATGTGGTTAGAAGTGGTGGAGAGAATAAAAGCTAGCCTATAATGGTGGTGTCTGGTTAGGAGTGAGGGATAATGGAGGTACTATCCAAGAGGGGGCCCGGGAGGGGGGGGTTTGAGCTGGAGCATATGTGTGTAGGGTTTTAGAAAATAGGTATTAGGGGTATATTATATACTAACATTTATATAATTGTAACTTCGCTGGATATACACTGTATACGGTTAAAATGTTATTATTGACTATTTTTGTTTTATCCTGTTTCTGTACTTGCATATATTTTAACCACCTTTACTGAAAGTTTCATTATACATTGTGTGTTGAGTACTGACTTTTAATAAGTTTTGTTTTGCAATAATAAAAAAAAAAAAAAAAAAATTAATAAAATGTTCAATCTATTAATCAATCAAAGCGGGGGAACATAGAACCCGGGGAACATAGGACCCGGGGAACATAGGGATGATCCCGTATTTTGTACGGTTGGCTGTTGTCGATTCGGGTAGCCAGCCAGCTGGCTGGCAGTTCATAGTGCAGTAGCTGGCTGTTGTTGGCTGAAATATTGAGTTTTCTCATAGCCATCGATTACTCATTCAGATTCAGATTCAGATTCAGATTCCTTTATTTAGCCATTTGTGTAAAACACATTGGTAATTGTTGCAGCAATACAGTGTATGCATTTCCTTTCTTTTTTCACAGAAAACAACACCAACACAGACAAGAAACGAGTCACTTGGGGGCAGAGGGGGGGAGGGGGGTTGATCAGCCTGGCGGCTGAGGGGAAGAAGCTCAGTCTGTGTCGAGCTTTCACAGCCTTTGGGATCCTCAGCCTTCTCCCAGAGGGGAGCAGGGTGAAGAGGCTGTGACCGGGGTGGGATGGGTCGGCCATGATCTTCCTCGCCCTCTTCAGCGCCCTGGAGTCGTGCAGGGACCTGAGGGAGGGCAGGGGACAGCCGATCACCCTCTCCGCGGAGCGAATCACCCGCTGCAGCTTGGCAAGATCTTTTGCCGCTGCAGCGGGGAACCAGGAGATGATGGAGTGGGTGAGGATGGACTCAATGATGGCCGTGTAGAATTGGGCCATCATGGTCCTCTGCAGTTTATATTTCTTCAACTGCCGGAGGAAGAACATCCTCCCTGGGCCTTCTTGAGCAGGCCTGTGATGTTGAGCTCCCACTTCAAATCCCGGGAGATGGTCATGCCGAGGAATCGGCATGACTCCACGGAGGTCACCTGAGTGCCTCCCAGTATGATGGGAGGGGGCAGGCTGCTTTCTTCCTGAAGTCCACTACCATCTCCACTGTCTTTTGAGCATTGAGCTCCAGGTTGTTGCAGCTGCACCAGCTCTGCAGCCTCTCGATCTCCCTCCTATAGGCCGACTCGTCCCCCCTGGAGATGAGACCCACCAGGGTGGTGTCGTCAGCGAATTTCAGGAGTTTGACCGAGGGGTGTAGAGAGGCACAGCTGTTGGTGTACAGGGAGAACAGTAGTGGGGAAAGAACGCAGCCCTGCGGGGAACCGGTGCTGGTGGACCTAGAGCTGGAAATGCTCTTCCCCATGCCTCACCCGCTGAGACCTGTTGGACAGGAAGTCGGTAATCCACCTGCGAGTGGAGGCCGGCACCTGCCCACCCCTATAAGCTATACAAAAATAAAGTTTAATGTGACTGATCTAGTGAGCTAGAATCGGAATATTCCACCCATAAATAGCTAATGTCAAATATAAATAACAACGTTTTGACGTTAGCCAGCTAGCTAGTAGTACGGTGATATGTTGCCAATTGATTTCGGTCAAACAACATTAGTAAGATTGGCCTACGTTCCGTTACATATTCATAATCATGAAAGTGTAGTGCCGAAGGATAGGATTGACAACGCTAAACATGTATTAAACATCAACTCAACGTCAACACTGTTGATGTCGAGCTAGTTTGCCGACAGCAATGTAACAAACAATATGGTTAGTGTGGAACCGTTATCCCCAACACATAGTTCCGTGTGTGAATTATGTTGAGCCACCACAAAAGATTAATCCAAAGATTAATCCAGTAAGAATATTACTAGGCTATAACATACATCTGTAAGTAGATTACATTAGCAAAATGTATTGCCCTTTTGACATGTACTGTAGCCTACATATTCATAATCATGAAAGTTTATTTGGAAGCATTTTATATTCTGTACTTTGTTTGAAAGTGGTCAGACATTTCCCTCTGTGTGTAATACAGACAGTCTTCACACATTCATAAATAACACTTAGAGAAAAGCTTATTGTGCTCTGTAATCAAATACTTTTTGTTCAATGGGGGATTTTTTTATGTACCGAATACCGTGATATACCGTGAAACCGTGGTATTTTTGCCCAAGGTTATCGTACCCTCAAAATGTCATACCGGCACATGCCTAGTCTACACTATAGGCTATACTACTAGGTCTACACTATACTATAGTTTAAGGCTACTTTCACTGTTTTACATTACAGTACTGTTATATATATATATAATTTTTTTTTTATCAATAAAGAAAATATATTACATATATATTGTTGGTGCTCCTTACATTTTGGTGGGTGCGCCAAACATTTAGCTGGTGCTCCCAACTTTTTGAAGTTGTAAGTAAAAATGGTAATTTCGAGCTCTGGGTAAGGGAGAGAGGAAGAGGATGATGATGATGATGATGAAGAAGAAGAAGAAGAAGAAGAAGAAGAAGAAGAAGAAGAAGAAGAAGAAGAAGAAAAATTATAAGATGATGATGATGATGATGATGATGATGAAGAAGAAGTAGAATAATAAAAGGAGGAGTAGGAGGCGAATAAGAATAAGAATGAGAAATGGCCAATTTGTACCAGATAATTGAAGTTTGTCTTTACAAATATCCTCTCTAGATACATTTCATTAGAGAGGTCTGAGCTCTGGGCCAAGGAGAGAGAGAGAGAGAGAGAGAGAGAGAGAGAGAGAGAGAGAGAGAGAGAGAGAGAGAGAGAGAGAGAGAGAGAAAGGGATGAAAACAGGATAGCCATCTCCTCCTCTTCCTCCTCCTCCTCTTCCTCTTTGTGGATGTGATCAGGCCTCTAATGAAAGTTCATCTATCCTCATCACAACCCAATCCCATCAGCCACAGTGGGATTACATTAGCTCGGGACCCCAGGTGAGAGTGTGTGATGTATGGGGGATGGTCCTGTGTGTGCTCCCAGTGGCTCCCAGTGGCTCTCCTGAAAAAAGAAAATAAAATTATTCTGGGCCAGGCCTCGGCACAATGGTGATCCTGTGTCACATGCAGCCAGATTACCTAGTCTGTACTGAAGTTGATTAGCTTGATTGCTTCATTGGAACGTTAAATCCTTCCAGAAGAGCTGGCTGAGTTGCAGTTGGTCCTAAATATAAACTTTAAACAACAGTCGGGTTGAGTTGCAGTTGGTCCTAAATATAACCTTTAAACAACAGTTGGGTTGAGTTGCAGTTGGTCCTAAATATAACCTTTAAACAACAGTCGGGTTGAGTTGCAGTTGGTCCTAAATATAACCTTTAAACAACAGTCGGGTTGAGTTGCAGTTGGTCCTAATTATACAACGGCATGCACATTTCTCGATTCTGATTGGCTGAAACAGTCAATTTACACGTGGGTATTTGTAATAATCCCACGCTCTTGGTCCCAGGACCCGCCCACAACCGCATTCCTATCACTCCGCCGTTCGTGGTTTTAGGAATGAAAGCAAGATGGCGGACACGCCGGACAGTAAACATTACGAAAGGATATGGTGATAGGGTCATAAAGACTAAATGAAAAACGATTCTGTCACGGCGAATGTCTTAGTTTCTTAAACAATGTTGGATGATGTAATTGATGGGTTACAAAGAGTCAAAGAGTCATTATGGAACAAAATAAAAATCGTGTGAATTGATTGATTGATTGATTAATTGCAAACATTATTATTATTACATTTTTTTCCTACTTTCTATAGAAGTAGCTGGGAGGTGCACTGTTTTAAGTGAGCGTGGACTATTGAATTGATTGATTGATTGCTAATTTTATTACTGTCCGCCTTGTTTCCAACTGGTTAAGTTTAGGCACTCTTTCGAAGTCGCTCTCTTTCGAAGTTGGTTAAGGTTAGAGTTTGTCTTTAGAGCAGGGCGATAGACCACCAGCCCTGATTCCAAACTCTAACCTTAACCAACTTCGAAAGAGAGCAACTTCGAAAGAGTGCCTAAACTTAACCAGTTGGAAACAGCTAATTTTATTACTGTCCGCCTTGTTTCCAACTGGTTAAGTTTAGGCACTCTTTCGAAGTCGCTCTCTTTCGAAGTTGGTTAAGGTTAGAGTTTGTTTTTAGAGCAGGGCGATAGACCACCAGCCCTGATTCCAAACTCTAACCTTAACCAACTTCGAAAGAGAGCGACTTCGAAAGAGTGCCTAAACTTAACCAGTTGGAAACAAGGCGGACAGTAATAAAATTTGCAATCAATCAATCAATCAATCAATCAATCAATCAATCAATCAATTCAATAATCGACGCTCACTTAAAACAGCGCACCTCCCAGCTGCTTCTATAGAAAGTAGGTTTAAAAAAATATTAAAACCCTCTCATAGGGAAAAGAAAACTCCCCCCCCCCCCCGCTATAGGGCAAAGAAAACTTTTTTTCCCCCCTATAGGGCAAAGAAAACTTTTTTGTTTTACCTACTTTCTATAGAAGCATCTAAGAATGAAGTTCTATAGAGAGTAGGTTAAAAAAGAAAAGAAAAGTTGGATGTGTTAGTTTGTTGGATGTCTAGTTGAAAGACAGTTGGATGTCTTAGTTTGTTGGATGTCTAGTTGAAAGACAGTTGGATGTCTTAGTTTGTTGGATGCCTAGTTGAAAGACAGTTGGATGTCTTAGTTTGTTGGATGTCTTAGTTGAGAGACAGTTGGATGTCTTAGTTTGTTGGATGTCTTACTGAGAACAGTTGGATGCACTTCCGAGCTGCTTCCACATGGAGGCAACTTATTTTATCTTTTTTTTTGGGAACTACTTTTTCTGGCGGATGGTTTTTTCAATAAATCTTCAATTAATGTGTGTTTATTGTATAGCAATAAGGTCAGCGCCGCGGGAACTCAGTCAGCATTGGGGGTGCTGAGATAAGTGATATAATTAATAACGTCATAGGCGGCGGGTTGCGCTGAAGGGGAGGCAATGACCGTGCAGCGCGCAAATTTTTCCTCTTTTAATATATAGTGCAAATTAAGTGTTCAAATGAAGGCATCCAATAATAGATTAACCATCATTGTCTTACCTTAATGCAACAAAATGCAACGTTTCGTCTTGGCATCAATAATCTTTTCTGCCCGGTGCAGCCCGGTAGCGTAAATATTTTCCCTAACCCACTTTCAGTTCCGCGTTCGGGATCCCTTTGTTTATATGCCTAAAACACCGGTCTGTATAACAGGGAAAACTGCATTATCGAGACAGCGCCCCTATGAGGATATTTTCCTAATTCTAAGAGTAGGGTAAATCTGCAGTGCTGCTGCAGTGACATTGAGTAGGATACGGTATTACAATGGAATAAAAGCCAAAACAACCTTGCAGTTACAACTCCCCGCCAGCAGGAGCCCCCTCAGCACCTGTACTTCCCGCGTCCCTGAATAAGGTTGGAAGAATGCGCCAGTTGTATAAAAGCCATTACACCACGTGCAGTCGTGGGTTGTGAGAATTAGACCATGCCTAGGGGGGTCTAACGACCATCCCTAGGCATGGTCTAATTCTCACAACCCACTCCTGCGCGTGATGTAATGCTTAAATATAACCTTTAATAAACAACAGTCGGGTTGAGTTGCAGTTGGTCCTAAATATACAGCAACATTTAATAAACAGCAGTCGGGTTGAGTTGCAGTTGGTCCTAATTATAACCTTTAATAAATAGTCAGGTTGAGTTGCAGTTGGTCCTAAATATAACCTTTAAACAACAGTCGGGTTGAGTTGCAGTTGGTCCTAATTATAACCTTTAAACAACAGTCGGGTTGGGTTGCAGTTGGTCCTAAATATAAACTTTAATAAACAACAGTTGGGGTGAGTTGCAGTTGGTCCTAAATATAACCTTTAAACAACAGTCGGGTTGGGTTGCAGTTGGTCCTAAATATACAGTAACATTTAATAAACAACAGTCGGGTTGAGTTGCAGTTGGTCCTAAATATAACCTTTAAACAACAGTCGGGTTGGGTTGCAGTTGGTCCTAAATATAACCTTTAAACAACAGTCGGGATGGGTTGCAGTTGGTCCTAAATATAACCTTTAATAAACAACAGTCGGGTTGAGTTGCAGTTGGTCCTAAATATAACCTTTAAACAACAGTCGGGTTGAGTTGCAGTTGGTCCTAAATATAACCTTTAAACAACAGTTGAGTTGAGTTGCAGTTGGTCCTAAATATAACATTTATATATATATATATATATATATATATATATATATATATATATATATATATATATATATATATAAATTAAACATTAACAGTAAACTATTTTTACTCAAGTACTGTATTTAAGTACAGATTTAAGGTACTTGTACTTTACTTGATTGTTTTCATTTTAGGGACCTTTGTACTTTTTATTTCAAAGGAAATATTGTACTTTTTACTCCACTACATTTATCTGAAGCCATCAGTTACAGTACTAGTTACT
>NC_140166.1:183433691-183474247 GCF_963971535.1 Notolepis coatsorum | reverse complement strand
GAACCAACAATCTTGTATCTCCTAAATAAAATATAAAAATAAAAATCAGGAATGAAAGAAAAGACGAAAGAAATGTCTCATATTCATATCTATTTTTGAAATCCATGACATTTACATTTAGTCATTTAGGCTGCTTTTATCCAAAATGACTTACAAGTTCTGTCAAGCATGCAGGAAGGGTACAACTCTGCGTATAAGTAAGATTGTTTGTTAAACAGTGTCAAACTTGAGTGCTACAGTCTTGAGTCCATATCCGTGTCATGCTATAGCATACAGGCAACAGGTCAACATAGCTTTTTCAACCTCAACCAAAAATAACAAATCTGACCAAAATCCAACATTTAATGAATGTCTTTTGCTATCTGGGAAACATGCAGGTTGCAATGTTTTCATGCCGACATCATCACACTAATGTTACTGCATCAGACAGTAATGTTGAAACATAGAAATTAGTGGAAAATATATTTTTTATAAGATAAGATAAGATATTCCTTTATTGAATTCATGGTACAGTGACTGTGACAGGCCCGGATTGATTGATTGAAAACTTTATTTAACAGATTGCAGAATGGGTACAGTGACGTCACAGGCCCGGATTGATTGATTGATAACTTTATTAACATCTCTCTCTCTCTCTCTCTCTCTCTCTTTTCTCTCTCTCTCCTCTCCTCTCTCTCTCCATCTCTCTCTCTCTCTCTCTCTCTCTCTCTCTCTCTCTCTCTCTCTCCTCTCTCTCTCTCTCTCTCTCTCTCTCTCCTCTCTCTCTCTCTCATTTAAAGCTAGCAAGAAGTGGTATGAAACTAGAGACTGAGGAGTCCATATATACCAGCCGTGTCATGCTAATACAGGGCACAGGTCATAGGTCAACTGTGTCATGCTAGCATACAGGCACAGGTCATATAGATACCAACAGTGTCATGCTATACAGCACAGGTCATAGATACCAACAGTGTCATGCTAGCATACAGGCACAGGTCATAGATACCAACCTATCACACCTATCACACCTCTCACACCTATCACACCTCTCACACCGATCCCACCTATCACACATATCACACCTCCTCACACCTATCACACCTCTCACACCTATCACACCTCTCACACCTATCACACCTCTCACACCTCTCACACCTATCACACCTATCACACCTCTCACACCTAATCACAACCTCTCACACCTCTCACACCTCTCACACCTATCACACCTCTCACACCTATCACACCTCTCACACCTCTCACACCTCACCTTTCACAACCTCTCACACCTATCACACCTCTCACACCGATCCCACCTATCACACATATCACACCTCTCACACCCTATCACACCTCTCACACCTATCACACCTCTCACACCTATCACACCTCTCACACCTCTCACAACCTATCACACCTATCACACCTCTCACACCTATCACACCTCTCACACCTCTCACAACCTATCACACCTCTCACACCTCTCACACCTCTCACACCTATCACACCTCTCACACCTCTCACACCTCTCACACCTTTCACACCTCTCACACCTATCACACCTCTCACACCGATCCCACCTATCACACATATCACACCTCTCACACCTATCACACCTCTCACACCTATCACACCTCTCACACCTATCACACCTCTCACACCTCTCACACCTATCACACCTATCACACCTCTCACACCTATCACACCTCTCACACCTCTCACACCTCTCACACCTATCACACCTCTCACACCTATCACACCTCTCACACCTCTCACACCTTTCACACCTCTCACACCTATCACACCTCTCACACCCGATCCCCACCTATCCAATCCACCAACATATCACACCTCTCACACCCTATCACACCCTCACACCTATCACACCTCTCAACCTCTCAACCTATCACACCTATCACACCTCTCACACCTATCACACCTCTCACACTCTCACACCTATCACACCTCTCACACCTCTCACACCTCTCACACCTATCACAACCTCTCCACACCTCTCACACCTTTCACACCTCTCACACCTATCACACCTCTCACACCTCTCACACCTCTCACACCTCTCACCACCGATCCCACCTATCACACATATCACACCTCTCACACCTATCACACCTCTCACACCTATCACACCTATCACACCTATCACACCTCTCACACCTATCACACCTCTCACACCTCTCACACCTCTCACACCTATCACACCTCTCACACCGATCCCACCTATCCCACATATCACACCTCTCACACCTATCACACCTCTCACACCTCTCACACCTCTCACACCTATCACACCTCTCACACCTCTCACACCTATCACACCTATCACACCTCTCACACCTATCACACCTCTCACACCTCTCACACCTCTCACACCTATCACACCTCTCACACCTCTCACACCTATCACACCTATCACACCTCTCACACCTATCACACCTCTCACACCTATCACACCTCTCACACCTCTCACACCTTTCACACCTCTCACACCTATCACACCTCTCACACCGATCCCACCTATCACACATATCACACCTCTCACACCTATCACACCTCTCACACCTATCACACCTCTCACACCTATCACACCTCTCACACCTCTCACACCTCTCACACCTATCACACCTCTCACACCTATCACACCTCTCACACCTCTCACACCTATCACACCTCTCACACCTATCACACCTCTCACACATATCACACCTATCACATCTCTCACACCTATCACACCTATCACACCTATCACACCTCTCACACCTATCACACCTATCACACCTCTATACCCATTCTGCAATCTGTTAATAAAGTTGTACTTAAGTTATGCTTTTACATTATACTTACTTAATAAGTGAATAGTTCCAAGTCAATCAAAAACGATGAGTTTTATTTACTCAAAACATAATGCGGTTTACAGTCTGTATCTACTTAATTATCTTAAGTTGTACCTAATTTATGCTTTTACATTATACTTACTTAATAAGTGAATAGTTCCAAGTCAATCAAAAAACTATGAGTTTTATTTACTCAAAACATAATGCGGTTTTCAGTCTGTATCTACTTAATTATCTTAAGTTATACTTAAGTTATGCTTTTACATTATACTTACTTAATAAGTGAATAGTTCCAAGTCAATCAAAAACTATGAGTTTTTATTTACTCAAAACATAATGCGGTTTTCAGTCTGTATCTACTTAATTATCTTAAGTTGTACTTAAGTTATGCTTTTACATTATACTTACTTAATAAGTGAATAGTTCCAAGTCAATCAAAAACTATGAGTTTTATTTACTCAAAACATAATGCGGTTTTCAGTCTGTATCTACTTAATTATCTTAAGTTGTACTTAAGTTATGCTTTTACATTATACTTACTTAATAAGTGAATAATTCCAAGTCAATCAAAAACTATGAGTTTTATTTACTCAAAACATAATGCAGTTTACACTCTGTATCTACTTAATTATCTTAAGTTGTACTTAAGTTATGCTTTTACATTATACTTACTTAATAAGTGAATAGTTCCAAGTCAATCAAAAACTATGAGTTTTATTTACTCAAAACATAATGCGGTTTACAGTCTGTATCTACTTAATTATCTTAAGTTGTACTTAAGTTATGCTTTTACATTATACTTACTTAATAAGTGAATAATTCCAAGTCAATCAAAAACTATGAGTTTTATTTACTCAAAACATAATGCGGTTTTCAGTCTGTATCTACTTAATTATCTTAAGTTGTACTTAAGTTATGCTTTTACATTATACTTACTTAATAAGTGAATAGTTCCAAGTCAATCAAAAACTATGAGTTTTATTTACTCAAAACATAATGCGGTTTACAGTCTGTATCTACTTAATTATCTTAAGTTGTACTTAAGTTATGCTTTTACATTATACTTACTTAATAAGTGAATAGTTCCAAGTCAATCAAAAACTATGAGTTTTATTTACTCAAAACATAATGCGGTTTACAGTCTGTATCTACTTAATTATCTTAAGTTGTACTTAAGTTATGCTTTTACATTATACTTACTTAATAAGTGAATAATTCCAAGTCAATCAAAAACTATGAGTTTTATTTACTCAAAACATAATGTGGTTTAGAGTCTGTATCTACTTAATTATCTTAAGTTGTACTTAAGTTATGCTTTTACATTATACTTACTTAATAAGTGAATAGTTCCAAGTCAATCAAAAACTATGAGTTTTATTTACTCAAAACATAAGAACACGTCACACGAACTCAAGACATTCAAGTTAGTAGAACTTTCATAGAATATTGAGTATACCCTACTCAAACTAATTGATTATTTTGAACGTGCGGGTTTACAGTGTACACTGTAACACGCAACACTTGATGAACATTGTTACTCAAGATTCAAGATTCAAGATTCAAGAGTTTTAATTGTCACCGCATACAGGTATACAATGAAATGCGGCTGGTCTTGCCCGCGACGATGTGCAATACAGTGGTACAACATATAATAGAATCCAATAAAAATACAGTGGTACAACATATTAATAGAATCCAATAAAACAGTGCAATAAACAGGTACATGGTGTGCCATCTCGGTATCTGTACATTAGTATTTACAGAGCATATAGGACATGCTAGTTAGCTTTAGTAGTGCAATACACTGTTCCTGATGTTATACTACTTTAAGTGGCCTTTCCTCTGGCCATAAGTGTGCGTGTGTGCGTCATGAGTGTTAAAGTGGCTGCTAGTGTGTGAGCGTGCTCAGCGTGCGTGTCGTGTATGTACTTGTGTGTGGATAGTTCAGTTTCTGTGTCTCTCAATGTTCATTGTTCAAGGCTCTGATGGCCTGGGGGAAGAAGCTTAGCCTAAGCCTCTCCGTCTTAGTCTCTAGAATTCGCAGGCGTCTGCCTGACCTCAGCAGCTGGAACAGGCTGTTATTGGGGTGGTGGGGGTCTTTCATTATCCTGCAGGCTCTGGATTTGCACCTCTTGTTGTATAGAGCCTGCAGGGGAGGTAGCGCAATACCCGTGGTACGCTCGGCTGAGCGCACCACTCTCTGTAGGGCCTTCTTGTCCTGTGCCGTGCTGTTCCCATACCAGGCAGTGATGTTTCCGGTCAAGATGCTCTCTACAGCTCCTGAGTAGAAGGACTGGAGTATCTTCCCCGATACTCTGAACTTCCTTAACTGTCTCAGGTGGTAGAGGCGCTGCTTCGCTTTCTTTACTACTGTGTTTATGTGTGTTGACCATGTCAGGTCCTCTGAGATGTGGACCCCCAGGTACTTGAAGCTGCTCACCCTGTCCACGGTAGCCCCGTTAATCCTCAGTGGTGTGTGTGTCTCCCGCTGTCCTCTCCTATAATCCACGATCAGCTCCTTGGTTTTACCAATGTTCAGGAGCAGGCTGTTGTCCTGGCACCAACGTTCCAGTACCTCAACCTCCTCCCGGTAGGCCTTCTCGTCGTTGTCCGAGATCAGCCCCACCACCACCGTGTCGTCGGCGAACTTCACAATGGAGTTGGAGCTGAACTTGGCCACACAGTCGTGTGTGTAGAGTGAGTACAGCAGGGGGCTTAGAACACAGCCCTGGGGGGACCCGATGCTCAGGGTGATGGTGTTGGAGGTCTGACCCCCCACCCTGACCGCCTGGGGTCTTTCACTCAGAAAGTCCAGTACCCAGGCGCTCAGGGCGGAGCTCAGGCCTAGCTCGATCAGCTTGTCCACCAGTCTGGTGGGGACTATGGTGTTGAACGCTGAGCTGTAGTCAATGAACAACAGTCTCACATAGCCCCCCTTCTGACGGTCAAGGTGGGAGAGAGTGCTGTGCAGTACCTGGGAGACCGCGTCATCAGTGGACCTGTTTGTCCTGTATGCAAATTGCATAGGGTCCATATCACTGGGGAGAGAGGCACAAATGTGGTCCTTGACCAGCCTCTCGAAACATTTCATGACCACAGAGGTGAGTGCCACCGGTCTGTAATCATTTGGACATGTTGGGGAGGGTTTCTTCGGTACAGGGATGATGGTAGACATCTTGAAGCAGGCAGGGACTACTGACTCCGCCAGGGATTGATTAAATATGGCGGTGAACACCGGGGCAAGCTGGTTTGCACAGGACTTAAGTATGCGTCCTGTTATACCATCTGGGCCTGCAGCCTTCCTGGTGTTCACCTGCATAAATGCTCTTCTCACACTGTGTTCCGACAACGAGAGAGCGCCCCCGCCCCCCCGCGGTTGCCCCCCCTCCTCCACAACAGCCGGTGCGCCAGTGACGTCACTAGCCAGAGGGCTAGCGGCGACACTGTCTACACCGAACCGAGCGTAGAAGGAGTTGAGTTTGTCCGCTAGAGAGGCGTCGTCGCTCCCTTCTTGCTGTCTTGTCGTACAGAACTTGTAAGTCGCTTTGGATAAAAGCGTCAGCTAAATGACTAAATGTAAATGTAAATGTAAATTGTGTGTCGAAGACAATGTGGGGATCAGCGATGGTGGAAGGCGAACGCTGAAGCTAGAGCGGGGACACTGGAATCCTCGCGGATGGTTTGTCGTCTCACGAACTAAGCCAAGCAAGGTAAGGCTTTGTAACTAACGTTTGGTTTATTAACTGTCATATTTATGTTACAATCTAGTTAGCTCTAGTTATTTTGTAACGTTAAATGCAATTTAGCCTGTAAACGACCCTCTAGGTAGCGTCATTCGGTTTGTGTGTGATAGGATAGGGAACCGGAAGCAGCTACTGCGCGCATGAGCTCAGCTTTACGGATGAACCGAAAGTCACGAAAGGGGCTAGGTTACAGCTAAAAGGAAAGAGAGATCTCCGTGAATATCTTCGTTATTCTTTTGTTATTTGGACATTTTGTACAAGGTAACTGCTGTGCACTTTCTATGGTTTTATTATTTGGTTTGAACTCACTTTTGTTTGTGTTTTTGACAACTTAAAGTTATTCCTGTTACTGTGAGAATAGTATTCTCACAGTAACAGGAATAACTTTAAGTTAGGGATGCACGATAATTATCGGGCCGATATCAGCAATTATGACGTCATCCCGATAAACCCGATAACGTTATTAATAGCTCCGATAATATAATATATTTTTTGGTAAAAGAGGGGTGCAACCCTCGGTTGAACGCAGTCACTTATGGCTCCATAGTAGCCAGGTTAATTTGCACCACCAAGGACTGCTTAAAAGCTAGCGGCTTGAGCCCTTGGGTCATTTCTGTCAAACTTCTTTAATTTAGCAAACGACTCGTCAATAGCTGGCTTTGGATTCACAGCAGCTTCTAGCTTCGTTCTAGGTTCTAGCTTCTAGCTTCTAGCTTCTAGCTTGTTGCAGGTGACTTGTTGTGGTGGTGATGTGTCCACTCAAAGCCTTTTTTTCAAGGCTCCGCTTTGAAAAAAGAAGAACAAAAAGCTTTGAGCGTCTTAGGTTGGATGTATTATAAGTTGTTGACGGATTGTGAATTTTCATTTGGAAAAATAAATATAGTCACTTTATCAGTCAATACTGTTCGTTGTCTTGGCTTTTGTTTCTGTTGTCTGGTTAGGTCGCATTTAAGTTGGTATTAAGTTATTGTCCTGGGAAGTCTTTTTATGTATTATTATTGTATTGTGATATGTTTTGTTTCATGTTGAAAAAAAAATTTGATAAAAAAAATAATATATACATTAAGAAAAAAGATTATAATACAATAAATATCGGTTATCGATATCGGTTATCGGCCTGAGGAGCATAAAGTTATCGATATCGGTGTCAAAAAATCAATATCGTGCATCCCTAGAGAATACCTTGTTTTCTTGCTAGCTTGGTCATTGCAAATTGCTAGCTTGCCTACACATTTAATAAGGTCCAGAGTTTTGTTTGCTTATAGATCCGGAAAGAAGACTTTCATGTGGTTTATGGTTAAGCCCCCTGTTGGAGAGAGAGGACCTCTCGAAGACACTCTGACGTCACGAGACCGTCGCCATCTTGGTATTGGGGAAACAAACGGATTTCTACGATCAAATGTATGCGGTGAGCTCCGTTTTTATTACATATTTTAGCACATTCTTGTTCATTTCATAACCTTTTCATATAATTTGTTTTGAAAATATTGAGGCCAACATGGCATTTCACTATTTCGAACGCCTTAGTTTCTGGTTATTATAAGTGCATGTTTCCCCCCAAGCCATAGACATGCACTTAGACAGAAAGTTAAAAAGACAGGAAGTTGACTTCGAGAATTTAGTGATATAGACCACCGTAACACTTCCGGGATTCTGAAATCAGGGAGGAGATTGCGGGGGGGTCAAATGAATGAATGTGGACGAGAGCCGTGATGTAAGTGGTTGCCGATACGGCTGTGGGGGTGCTAGAGACATGATCGAATAGACGTTTATGCGCCTCGCTCTCCTGAACACGGCGTGACCCATAACTAATCGATCAGAACTAAATCGGCAGAGAAAAAGCCCATTTTAAAGCACCTATTCCGCATGGACATGCGCAGAGTGCCCATGGAGTCTGGACGACGCGAGATGACGCTCGAATGAATGTGGACTGTTCCATCAGAGGGGGAGCTTTGATGGTCATGTAAGTGGCTACAGACCGCTGCACTTAAATATAAACATTAGTCTACCTGTAGACTCAATGAGGTAATTGTAGATGTCGCCATAAGACGCGTCTGGCCATTTAGTGGGATCATTTCGTCATTATCCTGTTCGGCTGAAAGGACATTGGCCACCGAAGCTCCCCCCTCTGATAGAACAGTCCACATTCATTCGAGCGTCATCTCGCGTCGTCCAGACTCCATGGGCACTCTGCGCATGTCCATGCGGAATAGGTGCTTTAAAATGGGCTTTTTCTCTGCCGATTTAGTTCTGATCGATTAGTTATGGGTCACGCCGTGTTCAGGAGAGCTAGGCCTACTGTCTTCTACAGCAGACCAGGCGAAATAATCATGCATGTTCTAGCAATCATGTTATCATTTAACAATATGGCTATCTCTTTGCATTGAATAGTGTAAACAATGACCAGGCTTTTGCTAGCTAGAATGTCATCTAACCCCCCTCTCCCCTTTCTTTCTGTACCACACAGTTCGTATTCATTGATAATTGAATGGAAATAAATCTGTTAACTGGCTACAAGGTAATCACTGGACACTTCATTTAACTTTGTCTCTGTGTGTAACAGAGTTAGAAATGTTATTTAAAAACAAGACTAAAAAATGTCTGTCGGCCTGACAAATTGTCATCAAAAGTGATCATTTTCAAGTATGTTATTATACATGTTGCTGTCTCACATGGCTATGAAAAACTTCCCACATCTATAAGCTTCAATTTAAAGGGGAACTATTTTATTATTTCTTTCACTATTTGGGCACTTTTACACAATTCCTGTGAGTCTATGGAACACCTCTGTAATATATATATTTTTTTTATTCATTGTTTTGTATTTCTAATCAAGTCCTCAAAAACAGCATTTTTCTACCTCAAGATTTCAAGCTGTTTTGAGCCTGGGCTGCAGGGCGGCTCCTAAACCACTGCGGAGCGTCGTCGTCTATCTCAACATTAACATGCAGCAGTGACTATATGACATCACATATCGCGCACATTTCAAACGACTCAGTTCAGTGAGGGTGAATATTGTGAGAGGAGAGTTGGAAGAATGCGCCAATATGAGAATTTTGAGACATAGATCATATTAATATAAGTTCACATAGCTAGGAAACAATGCTAAACACTCAAAAAGGCCATTTATAAGATAGTTCCCCTTTAAGTACAAGATGACCTTTCTATCTAGAAGATTACATGAGCTAAGTTATCCATCCATTGTACCTCAAATCGAGAAAATAGAACATTCAAAGCATTATCCTTTTCTTCTTTTTTTTCTCTTATAAATATCTAAAAAATATATTAAACAAGAGTTGAGACTTAAGTAATGTAATGCTATACTATCTGAAGTTAATTACATGAAAAATGAACAATATTACGCCCCCTGGTGGACCAGGGTATCACAGTGCACCTTAAAGCAGTGCTGACCGGGTTACACACACCAACCAAAACCCTAACCCCGTTTCATGTCACATCCCATCTGAAGTTATTCAGCAAAGACAATTCTGGGTAAATTGATATATTATTCTGGCTGTGGGAAGAGATTGAGTGTCCAATATTTTTTTACATGAAATGTGGCAGCTCTTCTAGAGTGATAACATTAACGTTGGCTTGTAGATTGTTAGCTAATATAGCCAGCCCAATGTAGCTAGCTAGTGAGAGTAGAAGTGGGAGAGAAATTATGAAATTGTAATTATTAAGAGAATTTATTATAATTATTAGCAACTCTACTTCTAGAGTGATAACATTAGCTAGTTAGATTGTAGATTGTTAGCTGCCAGCCCAATGTAGCTAGCTGACAGAGGGAGTGGGAGACTAGTGAGAGCAGAAGTGGGATATCAATTATGGTGTGTGTGTGTACAATATTTTGCTATTGTAATGAATATACTGACTTCCTGATGGTTGCAATGCTACGGTATAGTCAAGGTGCCAAAGAGACGACAAGATGCCTGGATACCTTGCCAAGAGTGCTTCAAAAAACAATCAGCCACCCCCCCCCCCCCCCCCAGTCTGGGATATTAGTCTGTGTCTGAGGTTAGATGTCAATGAAATGTGAAACATTGGATCTAAATGAATGTCTATTGGCACATTATAGCCTGTTCAAGCTGCTGCGGTCAGGCAAGCGCCATGCAGCAAGAACAGAGAGACTCCGACTCAGCTTCTTCCCCAGGCCATCAGAACACTGATCTCTCCACACATAAACACACACCACACATCCTGCACTCTCTCACACACAAACACACTGCAGGTCACTTTAGGGAAAAGCAAAAGCACTTCTTTAAAAAACAACTGTTTTTGTATAGTTAGTATAGGAGTTACATATAGCATAACTGTATATTGTATAACTTAGTAGTGTATATAGGACTCATTACCTTTAATTTGTAAGCTTAGCATTGTATTTGATCTTAGTACATTTTATCATGTCTATTTTATTAAAGGTAATGAGTTCTATATACTATACAATATACAGTTATGCTATACTAACTATAGTTGTGTTTTTTAAAGTGACCTTTGCTTTTTCCTAAAGTGACCTGTAGTGTGCTTGTGTTCATGTGTGCTTGTGTGTGGAGAGATCAGTGTTCTGATGGCCTGGGGGAAGAAGCTACATTTCTGTTCTTGCTGCATGTATGCGAAGGCGCTTGCCTGACCGCAGCAGCTTGAACAAGCTAATGTGCCAATAGACATTAATTTAGATCCTATGTTTCACATTTCATTGACATCTGACCTCAGACACGGACTAATGGCTGATTCTTCTTTGGGGCACAGGTATCCAGGCATCTTGTCTCTTTGGAACCTTGACTATACTGTATCATTGCAACAATCAGAAAGTCAGTATATTCATTACAACAGCAAAGTATTGTACACACACACACACACATCATCATTTATATCCTACTTTTGCTCTCATTAGTCTCCCACTCTCACTAGCTAGCTCCATTGGGCTGGCAGATAACAATCTATAAGCTAACTAGCTACTGCTATCACTCTAGAAGTAGAGTTGCTAATAATTATAATTAATGTTCTTAATAATTACAATTTCATAATTTCTCTCCCACTTCTACACTCACTAGCTAGCTACATTGGGCTGGCTATATTAGCTCAATCTCTTCCCACAGCCAGAATAATAGATCAATTCACCCAAAATTGTCTTTGCTGAATAACTTCAGGTGGGATGTGACATGAAACAGGGTTCGGTTTTTGGTTGGTTGGTGTGTGTAACCTGGTCGCGTGTATGCCTTCTACAACGCTGTTCCAGTTCCGCATTGTCGTTTTGCGCTCTGATTGGCCGAGCGCGCGCGCATGTGCATGAGCCGCGACGCGGCCCTCAGCCAGGCAGCAATACTAAGCTCCAGTTAACCTAATTTATACCGTAAGCAATCATTAAAAAAATATACCGTTAACTGGAATATGTTGTTTCTTTACACATATGTTGGATTATGTAATTGGTTTGTCATGACAAACCAATAAAAAATCGCGCGACTCGGGCTTCATCGCCGCCTTCGCGGCTGCGTTGCGGGTCCACGACCCTCCGTGCTGCGATAAGGCTTTCAACAGCGGGGAGAGTATGCTGCCTCGAGCGGCATCGCTGAGCTCGCCATGGTGTCCGCTGGACTAAGCCAGAGACTGTCTTATTATGGGGCTTATGCAGAGAAGCGTAACACAACAGTGAACACATAGTTGCAATGCATCTGTCAGTCGTACTTAACTATGTGTTCACTGTTGTGTTACGCCTTCGCGGCATAAGCCCCATAATACTCTCCCCGCTGTTGAAAGCCGGAGCACGGAGGGGCGTTGATGAAAACGGCAACGCGGAACTGGAACAGCGTTGTAGAAGGCATACACGCAACCTGGTCAGCACTGCTTTAAGGTGCACTGTGATACCCTGGTCCACCAGGGGGCGTAACATTGTTCACTTTTCATGTAATTAACTTCAGATAGTATAGCATTACATTACTTAAGTCTCAACTCTTGTTTAATATATTTTTTAGATAAAGAAATAAGGGTAATGTTGAATGTTCTATTTTCTCGATTTGAGGTACAATGGAGACCTGGTCATATCAGGTGTAATCTTCTAGATAGAAAGGTCATCTTGGACTTCAATTGAAGCTTATAGATGTGGGAAGTTTTCCATATCCATGTGAGGCAGCAACATGTATAATACAATACTTAAATGATCACTTTTGATGACAATTTGTCAGGCGGACAGATTTTTTTGTCTTTTGGGGTATTCTGAGTGTGATATTTGACAATAGAAAGGTAGTAAGCCCCAGAGTATTATTCTGATACTTCCCCCTATGTGTCAGGATACACCATGCAAAGTTTCAGACTTATCTGACCATTTATGCAGTTGCATAAATGTTTTGGCCCCTGAGGCCAAACGGGGCTAAGTTGGAGGGGTGGACCTGGCTCCCGGCCTACATCCTCCCAAGATGACAACGCTCGCCCCCACAGACCAGGGTTTATCAGAGACTACCTCCAGAATTTGCGAGTAGAGAGAATGGAATGGCCTGCCAACAGTCCTGACCTCAACCCAATTGAACACTTGTGGGATCAGCTTAGGCGTGCTATTCGTGCAGGGTGACCAACACAACTATTGGCTGACTTGAGAGTTGCGACAAATCCTGGTTGAGGAGTGGAATGCCATCCCACAGCAGTGTGTGACCACGCTGGTGTCCAGCATGAGGAGGTGCCCGGCTGTTGTGGCTGTGTATGGTTCTTCCACATGCTACTGAGGCTCCTGGCTGTTTGTTAAATTAATCAATTGTAAAATTGCCATTATGTATAGTTTCTGCCTTGTTACTGATGGACTCCAATCATCCAATCCACCAAACAAGAGTCAATAGCAACAGCAGAATAAACTTTGAATAAGATTTGGCTAATTCTTCATGGGCGCAACCCACATACTCGGCAGTGCTGCTCATCCCACAAATGCATGTTCCTTACAAATGGGGCACCATAGGGGCGGTTAGGTGGCGTAGCGGAGATTGCGTTCGTCACCAACCCCGGAGCGCGGATGGGACCTGAGTGGGAGAGTGTGATCCTTCCACACGCTACGCCCTCTCGGAGAATATCCGCGCTGCCAGGTGAAAAGAAGCGGTTGATTGGCTGGACGTGTGTCGGAGGAAGCACGTGGTAGCCTCCACTCTCCCAGACCGACTGTGGGGGGTAAGTGCGCAGCGACCAGGAAGGGGATTGGGAATTGGCATAACGACTAACATTGGGATGGGAGAAAATCGGAGGAAAATGGAGGGGGAAAAAGATAAAAAAATAAAAAAATAAAAATGGGGCACCATTTAAATGGGAAATAAACAGGCTTTCCAACGGTATAAAATGTATTGCCAAGAAGCATTGTTACAACAGAAATAATCAGCCAAACACAAATTTCCAAACTTTATGTTTATCACACTAAATAGTTAGACATGATGATCTTCCGGACCTTTGCTTCAAGAAATTCTCTTAACTGGACCTCTTAAAATGTTTATTGAATACCCCTGTTTTATTTTATTTATTTTAACTTTTTTTTTTTATTGCATTTTCCATATAATCTTTTTACATGTTTTCCACATCATATGATACAATACCCCTGTTTTAGTGGAATATAGTAGTATATATTTTCTGTTAGGATATCTGGGTAACAGTACTGTATATTTGCATATCGTGTATGTCACAAATGTAACGGTACTATATACCTGTGTATGTCACTATGAATTGAAAATGGGGGACCCTGATGTAAACAAGACAAATGTCTTTCTCTGGTCTGCATCCCCTTAACAATTGTGTGTATTGAGCCGTACTGTATTGTACCCATTCTGCAATCTGTTAAATAAATTCACCTTGTGTCTACTCTAGGAGCTACCACATTTGAAGAGTCTGCTGTACAGACAGGATGTCTACTGTGGGACCTTCATTGCGGCCTAACCAGCGACAGTTTCTAACGTGATTCTCGGCGGAGCAGCAGTTTTCAAATAAAAATGAAACTTTTTTGACCAGTCCAGTAGAATCAACACACAACCAGCATCTCAGTAGCTCACAAAAAAATGAATTGTTCTACAAATTGATTTGTTATTATGCCTTGTAGTTAGGCCTGCCACGATAACACATTTTGCTGGGCGATTAATTGCCCCCGAAAATATCGCGATAAGCGATATTATTGCGACCGGTTAGAGAATTTTTTTTGAGAAATTTATTTCCCAAAACTTTTATTTTGAAGCCCACCGCTCCGTCTTTTCCGGTTTTAGACTTTTATTTTGAAGCCCACCGACCGGACCGGAAGTATTGTTGTGATTATCCTAAGCAGAACATATGAGCCGACAACTTGTCTCGTCCGGTTGTTTTTGAGCTAATAACAAATGTTGAGATTGTTGGTGAACAACTAACTTTAGGTTAGTTTTAACGTTAGCTACTAACGTTAGATGCAGCTACTACAGGCAATCAACGATGAGGAGGAAGCGTCAAAGCAGTATATAATAGAATAGCTGTGGTGCGTAAGCACTGCAGCACGACTCGAAACTACCGGAGTGTTATAATAAATTAATTCATGTTTAACTTGTCCCCGTGTCCAGTCCTTTGACTAGCCCCACCCGTTCATTGTAAACAATGATGCATGTAATTGTATTAACGTTATTCTGTGTTGTACTTGTAGCTATGCTATACGTTGTATTTCGTTTGTTAGTTATTTAGCTAATGTTGTTAGCATGGAATGAGAATCAACGCTCTATCTTTCATCTTTATTTAGCAGTCCAGTTTCTCCGGGCAGTAGCGAGTAACTACTTGGGTCTAAAAATAGCTAACGTTACACTACAAATAATGCTACTTGGTTAAAAGGAGCAACACTATTGAGAAATGTAGTTAAGCTGTGGCGTTGCCCCACGGAGCTCCCGTGCTGTACTCTAGTAACGTCAGCGGCCCGCCTCCCAACACGGACAGTGACTGACAAGCGGCACTGGTTCCGCCTCATTAAAACAAACGCGCAAATAGCAATTAATCGCGCCCGTCAAAATCATTGCATTCATTTTAATTATCGCAGCAATTAATCGATTTATTGCTTATCGCGGCAGGCCTACTTGTAGTTATCGGGTTTAGTATGATGAGTGTATACATGTATGTATCTTTGGCTAAACTAAGTAAAAGATGAGCTCATCAACCACATGTGATACACATCAGACTTGAACATGTCAATTAATGATCTGATCATACTCTATTGATGGCTAGGATATTAAAATGTTAAATGTCTTTTGTTCTTGGATATGATAATGGTCTAATTTAAGTGCATTGGATGTCTTGTCTCCTGTGGCTACAATAAAACTTGTATTTTTGGTACACAATCTACATGTTTAAAATCACTATCCCTGTGTAGTTAGTCATTGAGCTATGTCACTCAAATACTATAACGTAAGTATGTGCACCTGCACCATACAAAAGGCTGTCATATTAGATCAATTAAACAATTTTGAAACAATGCAGACTGGTGAAAAGAAAATCAAACCTTACTGTCATGCACTTGTCCTAATAAACTAACCTACACTGTAGCACTCAACACTTTGATGAACATTGTTACTCAGCTGATAGAGTTGTACCCTTCCTGCTGTCTTGTTGTACAGAACTTGTAAGTCGCTTTGGATAAAAGCGTCAGCTAGATGTAAAGTGGTTGACTATAAGTACGTATTCAAGACCTAAACTCTTTCTCTGCATCCCCTTAACAATTATGTGTATTGAGCCGTACTGTATTGTACCCATTCTGTAATCTGTTCATACAATTTTCAATCAATCAATCCGCAGCTTAATTACTGTAGCGATATAAGAGTGATTGATTGATTGAAAACGTTAACAGATTGCAGAATGGGTACAATATATAGCTCAAATACAACAACTAACGGCTAAGAGGATGAATACATGGGGAGAAACATTTCTAAATCGTCTTGAATCTATAGCTCAACATGAAACAATTCGCAATTTATCATAAAATAAGTAAGTATAATTTTATTTCAACCAGAAATGCTTACAATAACGTTAGTTATAGAAGGGAATTCATTTTGTGAAAAAGTGTTCATGAGGCAGAATTATTACAACACAGCCTATATAACTCGTCATTGATTGATTGATTGATTGATTGATTGAAAACTTTATTAACAGATTGCAGAATGGGTACAGTTAAGTACAGTACAGCTCAATACACACAATTGTTAAGGGGATGCAGACCAGAGAAAGACTTTAGTCTTGTTTACATCAGGGTCCCCCATTTTCAATTCATCATAACATATATGACACACACGACATACAGAAATATTACAGATACAGTACTGCTACATCTATACATTTATGACATACCAGATTTGCAAATACAGTACTGTTTGTGGTACAAAAAGAGTCCAGAAAAGAGAGTATACATTTGACGTAGAAACTGTACATTGGAGGGGGTTGGGTATGGTGCAGACCAATATCTTTTTAATTAAAGCAGTGCCATTGATTACAGTCCGCTGCTGCCACCAAACGATGAACTCGACGGGCACTAAGACTCGGGGGCTAAACGGGGAGGGATGATAAGTGTACAGTACACACCAGTTATGTACAGCGATGCAACCCTATCTCCCATTATCAGGAGGAGGCGATAAACTGGCCGGGTGACTTTTCCTCGGGGATGACAACACAAGCACAATGTAGTAGCCTATACACACGCCAATGTTCTAGGTTAGACAAGTTAATGAACAAGCTACAAGTACAACCACCGACTCTTCTCCAATTTAACCGTTTATATAAATTGCACAATGCGTCGGTGATTTATGCTATTATTATTAGTGTATGATTGATTGATTGATTGAAAACTTTATTAACAGATTGCAGAATGGGTACAATACAGTACAGCTCAATACACACAATCATCACTGTAAATGAGGGAAACCTCAATGCTTTCACGAGTATAAATAAAGGTTTGAAATGAAAATATATTTCCCCAATGATAAATCCCTATACGGATGGACCGCGGTGGAAACTAAAGTGACAGACTGATTACCTTTACATTATGAATTTGCCCCCTGGTGGAATGTTAGGGGAACGTTGTTTATATTCCAATTCGTTTCTAGGCGGGCGTGCGTGCGTGTGTATTGTCGCAGCGCAAGTCAAATCGCTTGCAATGCAATCTGCGAACGACACACGCACGCCCGCCCGCCCGCCTAGTTATTTTATTAAGTGTCATGTCAGGTGTAACGTACATCACACGCACGCGCAAGTCGCGAACACACACGCGTAACGCACAGGACACGCACGCGACGCGCAAGTCGCGAACACACACGCGACACGCACAGCACACGCACGCGTCTGCGCAAGTCGCGTGCACACCTAGAAATACGAACCAACGGACGCGTGTAGTGTGTGTGCGTGTAGTGTGTGTGCGCGTGTGTGTCCATTCTGAGTCGATGGAGATTACAGGCAAGCGTCAAACGTTTGATGTCAGATCGCATGCGTTTGCATGCGTTTAGGTCTGCGCACCCTGAATCGTTTCAACCCCCATACGCACGCACGCACACGCGCACGCACGCACGCACGCACGCACGCACGCACGCACGCACGCACGCACGCACGCACACACACACACACACACACACACACACACACACACACACACACACACACACACACACACACACACACACACACACACACACACACACACACACACACACACACACACACACACACACACACACACACACACATAAGTGGCGTGCTCAGTTAGTTTTAGGCCGTTCCCGGGGGGTGCCTGACAGGCATGAAGCTGGTAGCTGTGTGTTTAGAATGTAAAGTAGAAAGTATATCTGCCATGCCACAGTGTGTGTGTGTGTGTTAGAGTTGGGTGATGTGCTCCATATTCAGATTGTCCTATCGTCACTCCGTGAGATTGCCAGTTCCTATCGCCCACATTTCTCATCTCTCTCTCACCAGACCCCCCCCCCCGAACAATCTCCCTCTCTCAACAGAATGAACTGCTGCTCAGAGCATAGCGGTATAGTATAACAAATACAGTCTAATATTTGATGTTATGGTATAATTATATTAGGCTAATGTAGCTATAAGCAGCACATGTGAGTATAGGCGGTTGTTCAAATGAAAATTTGAAAATTAAAGATTTTCTCCTGTTGATTGGGTTGAAAGCTGGCATTTCTTATATCAAAATGTATGTGAATGCTGCATTAGCAGATGTGTGGCTATATACAGCATTAGCAGACATACAGTATTAAGTGTTTACGTTGCATTTGACACCTTGGGCCGATTCAGAGTTGAGGACTTATAGCAGGTGCTTATCACAGAACAACAGTGTTTTCAATGGAGATGTCTCCCTCATCCCCTTTAAAACGCACTTGCTTTTAATTGTAGAGAGTTGGCCAGCAGATTACTTCCAGTTGATCAATGTCATAATAGAGGCAGAGCGGATGTGTCAAGATAACAATAGGCTAATATTGAATGTTTAACATGTTTGTGCAACAGATTTGATAATGATGGTCCATTCGCCATGGAATACCATTTGACACTCATAACAGGCAGGTAGAATAGGTGAGATGAATAGGTAATATACATGCAATATCAAGATAGACCAAGGCCACATGTCCTACATTTCGATTCTATAATGTATTCCATTAGGACGTGCATAAATAATAGCAATATGGAAAATGTTCACAAGAGGCACTGGACTTATTCCATCTTTTCTCAGGAGCCTGTATCGAGTCAAGTGAACTTAAGTTGAAAATCTGAATATGATACCTCCATTTCGGGGAAACCTCCGCAGGTGCTTGTTTTGATGGACTTGTACCAAGAATAAGTGGTAACACTTTATAATAAGTGTTATGTACCATGAGCCTGATCACTCCTGTGTCACTGCCTGATCACTGCTGTGTCACTGGGCATACAGGTGAGGGCTGCTAATTAGCTAATTGCTGCTGATTGGTTACCTGCTGGGAGCTTAAAACCAGCCCTTGAGTCACACATGCAGGGTCTGTGGTTAGAGGAGTGTGGGTTAACAGAGAGTTATCACGTTCTTCTATTCTTGGTTCTTTAGTTTGTATTCGTATTTCATTGTTAAAGTAGTCTTCTTGGGTTAAACACTGGTTTTGGTGTCGGTTTTGCACATAGGTTGCGTGCCTTTGAGCCAGGGTCGTAACAGTTGGGCGCTCGTCCGGGATATTTACCCCTAGAAATTGTTTGGTGTTTTTTTTTTGTGTTGCATGGTGTGTCATGGTGCTATGGTTTGGGTGGTGTTCGTTACATATTGTGTAACGTGGGGGCTGGAGTCGTTCATCAAACAGGTGAGTATGCCTTTATTTGTTTGTAATTTGATGTGACTACTTAATGCTGTTAAAATATATAGTTTAGTGCACACCACATGTAGATAGGGACATTGTTTTCTGGTTGTTGGTTAGCTTCCTGTGCACCACATACTCCTGGGGCAGTCAGAGAAGTGATTAGTACCATCTGCTTGTCTTGTACCATACCATGTACTTGACGGGTGGATGGTCAAATATTATCTCTGGCTGGTAGCAGGTGTGGTTGAAGAGGGTTAGGTCTACAGGGCATTAGTTTAAGGGTAGGTAGGATAGGGGGCCAGAAAACACAGGTAGTGTGGTAGGGCCTGATTTAGTGTTTTTTTTAGGGTAGACATGTGGTGGGCCGTTTTGCCTGTAGTTTAGATGTAGAAGCGTAAGTAGTCATATCAGGTTAGAAGGGGCACCTGTTTGAATTTGTTTGTTGTATTTGTTTTGTTTGTTTTGAGTGTTTGGATAGCCTACCTGTTAGCACCTAACCTCCTGCGCGTATGGCACATCTATTTATTTCAGGGTGGTTGTTTTTTTTATTTATTTTTGCAAATTAGAAAAGTGAGCTCAGTAGAGCACACATTTCCACTGCGTCCCTTTATGATTATTAGTAGTGGCATTAGCATTCTTTATGGTTCTTCGGTGGTTCTTCAGTGGTTCTTTAGTGGCTCTTTAGTGGTTCTTCAGTGGTTCTTCGTGGTTCTTCGGTGGTTCTTTAGGTAGAGTGTGTGTGTGCTAGGGTGCTTTTGGCAGCTTTTTGGTGACTCTATAGTGAAAGATGGCTTCCATTAGGGATTTTGTTGATCGCCCTTCGCATGACATGTTGGAGAGGTTTTCCAAAGAACAGCTTCTGGAGCTTGCTGTGCACTACAAGGTAGAGCTTACTCCCAGTGAGAAACGTTTGAAACCAACTGCCTTGGGTGCTTTGCGGGTTTTGCTCGTTAGGGAACAGGTGCTTGTGGCGAGGGTGGAGGAGCCTACTTTGTCTGACGCGTCTCCGCTGCTATCTGGTGCGGAGGGTGAGTGGAGGCTTAGAGAGTTAGAATTTAAGGAAAGACAGCTACAGCAAGAGCGTGAAGAGAGGAGAGAGGAGCGTGAACAAGAGCGTTACTTGAAGGACTTAGAGCACGAACGTGCGCAGAAGGAGCTTGAGTATAAGCATGCTGCCTTGCAGGCGGGTGCTCTGCAGTCAGAGTCGCGTTCCGGCTTTGATGTAGGCAGGAATATTAGGATGGTGCCTCCTTTTTTTGAGAAAGAGGTGGAAAAGTATTTTCCCCTTTTTGAACGGGTGGCAACCACCTTGAAGTGGCCTGATACCGCCTGGACACTGCTGCTGCAGTGTGTTCTTGTTTGTAGGGCGCAAGAAGCGTATACTGCTCTGTCCCTTGACCAAAGTGCTGACTATGAGCTGGTTAAGGCTTCCATATTGAGGGCTTATGAGTTGGTCCCTGAGGCCTATCGTCAGCGTTTTAGAGGCTATCGCAGGTCGGAGGGACAGTTGTATGTTGAATTTGGAAGAGAGAAGGAGAACCTGTTTGACAGGTGGTGCACCTCTCAGAAAGCAGAGTCATGAGAGCAGCTTAGACAGTTGATTCTCCTAGAGGAATTTAAAAGATGTGTTCCTTATACCGTTTCCACTCATCTAAACGAGCGTAGGGTATCGAAGATAGGCGACGCTGCTGTCTTCGCTGATGAGTTTGTGTTGACACACAAGTCCGTTTTTGTGGAGGACTACCGTGTTGAGTCCAGGGATAGGCGTCCTGTTCAGGGGGGCCGTTTTCCAAAACATGTGTCTGCTGGTCAGTTAACTTCACCTCCTAGGCGGGGTGGTTCTGCTGGTGCATTCCCAGAAGGGATTATATGTTTCTACTGTAAAGAGCCTGGTTATATCGTTGCTGGGTGCCCGGTGCTTGAACAGAAAAATGTGAGAACGGTGGCTCTGGTAGAAACCATATGCAGAACACCTATGCCAACGTTAGAGGGTGATGGGGAAAGTATCAAACGTGTGGACAAAGAGCTCGAGGGTTCCTCAAGATTTATGATGGATGGATTTGTTTCCCTGACTAATGCACTAGAGTCCAAACAGGCTATAACAATTTGGAGAGATACCGGTGCTTTTCAGTCCCTCATTCTGGAGGGAATTTTGCCGTTTTCAGAAAAGTCATCTTTGCATTCTGGTGTCGTTGTTCGTGGCTTTGGAGGTGGATTTGTGGATGCACCTTTGCATGAGGTCACACTCAATTCTCCCTTAGTATCAGGCAATGTTGTTGTGGGGGTATGTTCTCACATTCCCATAAGAGGGGTGTCCTTCATTCTAGGGAATGATTTGGCTGGTGACAAAGTGTTGGCTACTCCAGTTGTAACTCCCATTCCTGTGGTTTCTGAGGTCCCTAATGAGCTGGCACAGAAACATCCAGGAGTGTTCCCTGTGTGTGCTGTGACACGGGCAATGTCAAAGGCCAAATGTGATGTTGTTGATACTTCTACTTGGGACATTACACTTAGTGACACATTCTTTGTTGAATTGAAAAGTGTACCTGTTGAGAATTTTGGAAAGCACACTGTGGATGTACCTCTGCATAATGATTATCTTGATTGTGCCTTTGTGTCAGGCCCGGTGGTGAAAACAGAGTTGACATGCGTGCCGGAGAGGCATGTGGCAGGAGATGATCTGGCAGCGCAGTGTCTCAAGGTCTTCCCAGCCTGTACGGTGGCTGAGGCCACGAACGAATTGGAGGATGAGTGTGGGAAGGATGCTATGAGAGATGCTGTTGATTCATGTGACACCGTTCTAGTTGAAGAGGCTACAAGGCCTGACTTAGGCTGCCAGCCTTCCCACAGTAGCTCTATTGTCCCTGATGTTTCACTTATGGGCAGGGATGGTCCCAGTATGTCAGTTGATGATTCTGACATTGATTCACGTGTCCACACTGATTCTCTGCCATGCACTAGGTGTGATAGTTACCGGTGTCCTGTGGAGCAGGAGCCGCCTTCGCGACCTGGTCTGATGAGTTGCAGCCATTTTGATCAGGACAATGTTATTTTGTGTGATGCCATTTTAGATGGTGTTCCAGACGCTTTTGTGACTGATGTATTGCCATGTTCCAGGGACCGTGGGGCTGTACCTGAGGCGGTACATCCTACTCTTGATGTTCACGGTTTGCAGTATCCTGAACTGCCAGTGCCAGGTGGGATGGATATGGGCGCTGTGGTGGTATCAGAGATCTATGGTTTTTGTTTTTCTGTGTTCTGTCCTGTTGAGCGCAGTGAGCTTAGTTCTCAAATAGATTTTGGTTTGCTTTTGATTTTGGTCTATTTTTGACAGGTCGGTATCGGTGGAGGGGCCTGTTGAAATGGAGCTCATATATGATAAGGTCTTGGTTTGTCGATGGGGTCCTAAGTCTTACGCCTCAGCCATATACCGCAGTGGCGGAACCTTTTGTGAGGTCTAGCTTGCCCGAGAGTCGGGACAGGGTTGTTTTTTGTTTTACACAGCATTGGCAAATGTTCCATAGTGGGGAGCATGCGACACGGTTGGTGGTCGTGTTCGACAGGGGCCGGCCCGTTATCGCTGTTGTGGTAGTGGCCCTAACAACTAATGGGTCACAATATTTTTTGTTTATGGGTTTGATGTGTGATGGTTGCCTCTTGGGCAACCATTTTGGTGGGGGAGGTGTTATGTACCATGAGCTTGATCACTCCTGTGTCACTGGGCATGCAGGTGAGGGCTGCTAATTAGCTAATTACTGCTGATTGGATACCTGCTGGCAGGTTAAAACCAGTCTCTGAGACACACATGCACTCGGTCTGTGGTTAGAGGAGTGTGTGTTAACAGAGCGTTGTCACGTTCTCTCATTATTGTTCTTTAGTTTGTACCAGTAATTCCTTGTTAGAGTAGTATTTTGAGTTAAACACAGGTTTTGGTGTCGGTTTGCACATAGGTTGCGTCCCTTTGAGCCAGGGTCGTAACAATGACATCCAACGGAATACAACCACCATAAAGACTGTACAAGAAATTCCTTCTGTAATGTACTGATTTCTTTTGTTTTATCTGTTTGATTGTTTTGTTTTGTTTGGCTTTGGCAATGTAAACGTATGTTTCCCATGTCAATAAAGCCCATTTGAATTGAATTGAGAGAGAGAGAGAGAGAGAGAGAGATAGAGAGAGAGAGAGAGAGAGAGAGATAGAGGAGAGAGAGAGAGGGAGAGGGCGAGAGAGAAAGAGAAAAAGAGAGAGAGAGCGAGAGAGAGAGAGAGAGAGAGAGAGAGAGAGAGAGAGAGAGAGAGAGAGAGAGAGAGAGAGAGAGAGAGAGAGAGAGAGAGAGAGGTGAAAATGTGACAAGGATAATAACAGGTATTGGAGGTGAACTGAATCCATCATTTGTGACGTGCGTTTGTTTTCCCTTCTCTCACCTGGTGATGATGGCCAGGTGGGGTGGAGCCATGCAGGCCGCCATGAAGAGGACCACGTTCTCGCGCCTCTCGTCTGTCTGTAGTTCATC
This sequence comes from Notolepis coatsorum, assembly GCF_963971535.1. Lineage (NCBI taxonomy): Eukaryota > Metazoa > Chordata > Actinopteri > Aulopiformes > Paralepididae > Notolepis > Notolepis coatsorum. The sequence goes on along the minus strand of NC_140166.1, from coordinate 183,449,885 downwards.
ACCTCCTTCTTAAAAAGCTTCAGGTGGTCCTGGTTGTTGCCATGCCTAGTTAGATAGCGTTAGCTAACGCTAGTTAGCCTTTAGCTAAGATACTAGCTGACATGGCTAACCCGACTGAACCACACATTAGCACTCGATAGCTAGCGTTAGCTAACGCTAGTTAGCCTTTAGCTAAGCTACTAGCCGACATGGCTAGCCCGACTGAACCACACGTTAGCACTCGCTAACGTAGCTAACGCTAGTTAGCCTTTAGCTAAGCTACTAGCCGACATGGCTAGCCCGACTGAACCACACGTTAGCACTCGATAGCTAGCGTTAGCTAACGCTAGTTAGCCTTTAGCTAAGCTACTAGCCGACATGGCTATCCCGACTGAACCACACGTTAGCACTCGATATTATAACGTAGCTAAAGCTAACTAGCTGTCCCTGCCTTTAGCTAAGCCGACATGGCTAGCCTGACTGAACTTTCTAACATGCAACAACTTTCATCTTCAGTCCATCTGCCGAACGACCGTCCTCTTCGTCTTGGCTGGCATAACCTCCAATGCTGCACACGCGAAATAGTCAGACGCAGCTGACACACGCCGGCCGACTGTACACATGTAACCCCTCCCTTCGTTGAAACCAATAGTATATCTGCTGCAGAGCCTCAGAGCTCCAATAGTGTATCTGCAGAGCCGCAGAGCCAGGAACAAGTCAGTCACATTCTACAAACGTGTCTAATGTGAAATATATAAGCATATAAGCAAAACTAGATTTTAGGTCTGTGATGAAAAAGGGCCTCACGGGAAGGGGGGCCTCGCAAAAAATAAAAAATAAAAATAATTTAAATTTTTTGTGCGAGGCCCCCCTTCCCGCGAGGCCCTGTGCGACCGCACTGCTCGCACACCCCCTGAGGCGGCCCTGCACACACACACACGCACACACATAGTCATGCGCAGTGCTGTCGTGTACGCTGACAGAACATTTAGTCCCTGTATGTATGTATGTATATACAGTGGACCACAATGGAAACAAGCCTTGGCTTTATTGTGTTTTATCCATTTTTGACCAGCGTGTTGACACTGTTATTGTTTGTTTTTCAAATGTTTGTCCTACGATTGTGTCAAAATAAAGTATTCAATCAATAAAATACAGTACAGTCTATATACACACAAACACACACCATTTTTCATTTTCACTGTCACACACACAGTCGGACGTCCTGTCCTTGTAACGTTGACACACACACACACACACACACACACACACACACACACACACACACACACACACACACACACACACACACACACACACACACACACACACACACACACACACACACACACACACACACACACACACACACACACACACACACACCACTGTATAATATCCAGGTTGACAGTATGTGTTTATCTCTTATAAACCCAGGCTCTGCAGACTTGATGTATGTGTGTGTGTTTGTGTACATCTGTGTGTACGTGAACTGCAGGGCAGCAATACTGTAATTCCCGCTCTATCTCCCGCTGTGAATACTGAGTAGCCATATCTCCGCGGTTCTACCTGACACACACACACACGCACGCACGCACGCACGCACGCACGCACGCACGCACGCACACACACACACACACACACACACACACACACACACACACACACACACACACACACACACACACACACACACACACACACACCTCGGCTGGGTGCACATCAATCATCGCTGCAGTGTCACCTCTCACTGAGTGTATTGTCACCCATACCAGCATCCTCCACCTCCAGCTCCGCAGAGGAAAGACCCCAATCAGGAGTTCCATTCACAGTCCAAACCTCCTTGCTGTCATGTACACTCCCACTGGGGAGGCAATACACAAATACACACCAAGGTTGTTTTGTTGTTTTTGTTTATTCACTGCTCTTTTTCTTCTGCTGTATTGCTTCACACACACACGCACACACACACACACACACACGCACGCATGCACGCACGCACTCACACACACACACACACACACACACACACACACACACACACACACACACACACACACACACACACACACACACACACACACACACACACACACACACACACACACACACACACACACACACACACACACACACACACACACACACACACACACACACACACACACACACTCCGATGGCAGTGAAAGGAACATCTGATTAAGACTGGTAAAATAGAGTCCTTACCTCACATCGGATGTTCTGCAAAAACATTAATCCAATTCTTGATCGCCATTCCAAATATTGATCGTGTTTATTGATCCAACGTTATAGTCCAAAACACATAATCGAGCTGCTCCCAGCCTCCCCAGTCAATGTGTTAACACGATACTGCTTGCCCGAGAAGGGAAACCCCGGACCGGAGTTCTTTTTCTGATGCACAGTCCCAGCCAATCCAATCCAATGATGTGCAATACCATCCGGGAGACGATAGGCGGCGGTATTTGCCCTTTGCAAGCTCAGACCCATTCCCAATGATAACGTCAGGCTGGATGGATGCAAAATGAATGGATATCGCTAATAAAATAAATAATGATTAAAACCCGACTATACTCGTGATTGGCACGAAAGCGATGGCGAGTTAACCCGACTATACTCGTGGTTGGCCCGGAATGAGTTAAAGATGCATTCAGGGAAGAAGAGGGAGGGAGGGCAGGACACTCGCAGGAAGTGGATAGAGGGGGGAGGAGAAAAGAGGAGGTGGAGAGAGGGGGAGGAGAAGAGAGGGGGTGGTGAGAGGGGGGAGAAAAAGATAGGAGGTGGAAAGAGGGGGGAGGAGAAGAGAGGAGGTGGAGAGAGGGGGAAGAGAGGAGGTGGAGAGAGGGGGAGGAGAAGAGAGGAGGTGGTGAGGGGGAGGGGAAGAGAGGAGATGGAGAGAGGGGGAGGAGAAGAGAGGAGGTGGTGAGAGGGGGGAGGAGAAGAGAGGCGGTTGTGAGAGGGGGAGGAGAAGAGAGGAGGTGGAGAGAGGGGGGAGGAGAAGAGAGGAGGTGGTGAGAGGGGGGAGAAGAAGAGAGGAGATGGAGAGGGGGTGGAGAAGAGAGGCGGTGGAGAGAGGGGGAGGAGAAGAGAGGACTAGTGGCGAATTATCCTGAAAGCCAAGGGAAGCCATGCTTCCCCAGAAAAATATGAACAGTAAAAAATTAAAATTAAAATATTTTTTTTTAATTAAAATTTAAATAATATTTTTTTTATATACAGTAGTTTACAATAATAATAATAAAAATCATTATTTTTCATCTCTGTGTTATAATTAATTTTTTTGAATTTTCTCCCTCTTCTCCTTCTCACTCTCTCTAACACTGTCAGACTCACTGAGGCAGGCTGGCAGTCACTCTGTGCTCACTGCAGCTTCAGTCACTGCAGCTCAGGCAGAATAGAGAACAGAGGGCAGAGGGGAGGGGGGAGGTGTCTTTTTCTAGCTTCCACCATGTGATTCATGGTTGTGGACTCCAGAACCAATTATTAGCCAATAAGATTCAAGCTTAATAAAGGGTTTCCCACGTCTTAACACAGGGCCATCTGACAGCAAAGTAGTCTAGCGTCTTCAAATTTGCCGCTCTGGAGGCGGGCCAGTCCAGAACGTTTACACCTGACGTCCACCTAACGTGACAAACAACGTCTGAACGTCATCCCCTCTCGGGCGCGTTCGAATCCTCTAGTAGTCAAACATTAGCACTTTATTAGCAACTTATTTTTAGCCGGCGGGACATTTACTGAGGACCAGCACAGCACACCACTGTGGATATTATGATTTAACAAATCTATCTGTCCAGGAGGATGACCACATTATTGGCCAGGTAAGCAGCCTAAGCAGTTTCTAGCTTGGATGCTAACTACTAACGTTATCAGGCTAGCTTGGATGCTAACTAACGTAACCAAGCTAGCTTGGTTGTAGCTGTTTGTGATAACGAGACAGCAAGCCAGGGGCTCAATATGCAGTTACTTATTCCTCCATAGTAGCCAGGTTAATTTGCACCACCAAGTACTGCTTAAAAGCTAGTGGTGGGTCCAAAATATATCAGATATAGATTTCAAAGGCATCTAGCGTTCCATTAGGGTTTCACACACACAAGCGGCAGGGTTTGAAAGCTCGGCGTTGCTAATAAACATTTTAAATCATTTTTATAAACGAGTAAAATAATCACTGAGCTATCGCTAAAATGGCTGCTTCCGCATTTTACAGAATGAATGAATGAATGAAAACTTTATTTAACAGATTACAGAATGGGTACAATACAGTACGGCTCAATACACACAATTGTTAAGGGGATGCAGACCAGAGAAAGACGTTTGTCTTGTTTACATCAGTGTCCCCCATTTTCAATTCATATTGACATTTATGACATATAATAATAATAATAATAATAATAATAATAATAATAATAATAATAATAATAATAATAATAATAATAATAATAATAATAATAATAATAATAATAACTTCGTTTTATATAGCGCCTTTCAGAGGACCCAAGGTCGCTTTACATAAGGGGGGGGGGGGGGAGATAACAAATTAACAAACATAGTGGACAGACACAACATATACATATAAAGTGAGAAAGTTAGGGGTTGAAGGCCAGGTTGAAGAGGTGGGTTTTGAGCAGTTTTTTAAATGAGTCCAGAGTTGGGGCGGTGCGGAGTTCTGCGGGGAGGGAGTTCCAGAGGGTGGGAGCTGCCACACTGAAAGCTCTGTCCCCGAACGTCTGTAGTCTGATTCGGGGGATGGAGAGCTGACCAGTGTCCGTGGATCGCAGGGACCGTGACTGAGTGTAGGGGTGGAGGAGGTCAGTGAAGTACTGAGGTGCCAGGGCGTGAAGGGATTTGTAGGTGAGCAGGAGGGTTTTGTAGGTGATGCAGGATTTGATGGGGAGCCAGTGGAGGTGGATGAGGATGGGGGTGATGTGCTGCCAGGGTTTGGTGCGGGTTAGAACCCTGGCAGCTGAATTTTGAACATACTGGAGCCTGTCCAGGGTTTTGCTTGGGACCCCGGACAGGACCCCGTTGCAGTAGTCCAGGCGGGAGGTGACGAAGGCGTGGATGAGGGTCTCAGCTGTGGTGTCGGAAAGTGATGGTCGGAGTCTGGAAATGTTTCGGAGGTGAAAGAAGGCGGATTTGGTGAGGGAATTGACATGGGATTGATAGGAAAGGGTGGAGTCCAGGATAACGCCCAGGTTGCGGACCTTAGAGGATGGGGAGATGGAGCAGCCGTCAATGTTGAGGGTGAGATCCCCAACCTTCCGGAGCAGGGCCTTGGGTTCCACAACCATGAGCTCGGTTTTATTGTTGTTGAGTTTGAGGAGATTAGATGACATCCAGGTTTTTATTTCGTGAAGGCAGTTGATAAGGGAGTGTGGGGGGAGATGGGTGGATGGTTTGGTGGAGAGGTAGAGTTGAGTGTCATCGGCATAGGAGTGGAAGCTGAGGCCATGGCGGCGGATGATCTGACCGAGGGGGAGCATGTAGATGGTGAATAGGATTGGGCCAAGTACGGAGCCTTGGGGGACGCCTTGGTTGACTGGGGCCGGGGTGGAACTGGAATCGCCGATGGTGATAAACTGTGTCCGGGTGGTGAGGTAGGATTGAAACCAGGAGAGTGCTGAGCCAGTGATGCCGAGGTTGTTGGATAGGCGGTTGAGGAGGATGGAGTGGGAGACTGTGTCGAATGCTGCAGAAAGGTCAAGGAGGATGAGGATGCTAATGTGGCCAGAGTCAGCTGCAAGGAGGAGGTCGTTGGTAATTTTGATGAGGGCGGTCTCTGTGCTGTGTTGAGTTCTGAAGCCGGATTGAAAAGGCTCATAGAGCTCATGGTTGGACATGTATTGTTGGAGTTGGGCGGCCACTGCTCTTTCCAAGATTTTGCTAAGGAAAGGAAGGTTGGAGATCGGACGGAAGTTGTTTAGCTCGTCTGGGTCGAGGCCGGGTTTCTTAATGATGGGGGTGACGGAGGCTGTTTTGAAGCAGGGGGGGACGAGACCAGATTCAAATGAGGAGTTGATGATGTTGACCATGGTGGGGCAGAGAGCAGGGAGGCAGAGTTTGACCAGGGTGGTAGGCATGGGGTCAAGTGAGCAGGTGGAGGCTTTGGCTGAGGCTATGAGCTGTCCGGGTTTTGATGGGGGCGAGAGAGTCCAGGCTGCGGGATAGGGCGGAGTTGTAGTGGGCAGCCAGACCATCCACCTGGGTGTTGGGGGGAGCTGAGGCCAGGTGGATGGTTAGCAGGTTGGTCAGAGCTGGTGCACTGACTGTTTTGATGTTCCTGTAGGTGATGGTGCGTGCATTCCGAACATACATGACATTTATGGCATAGGGACATACATGACAGTAGGATTGCTGGGCACACCAGACACGTGACAATCACAGCACGTAAGTTTCACCATGGACATATGTACCTGTGATGTTTGTTTGGTTTATTTAATTCTTTTTGAGGTGTGCTGTCCTATAAATGCCAAGTAATAGTTGTTTCATGGACCAAGACCACAACAGTCTCCTCTCCTATAGCGTCAAATGATTTATCTGCTGACAAAGCACAATACCTGTTGGTTTTTAGTTCACTCATTGTTCAGGGAAACACATTGTTAATGACATTAACGGATTGTGAATTTTGTGATTGACTCAAATTATATTTATTTGGAAAAATAAATATAGTCACTTTATTTGAAGAGTCAAAGCTGTTCTCTTGGCTTTGTTTTGTTCATAGTAGTAACACCGCCGAGCCATACTGTACATGTTGACTGCTTGGTTTGACTGGCAGTGGCCGCCGAGCCATACTGTACATGTTGACTGCTTGGTTTGACTGGCCGCCGAGCCATACTGTACATGGTGACTGATTGGCTTAAATAAGAAAAGAAAAAAAAAGAAAACATTTTGAATACATTTTTTTTTGGCATCCTCTGTTATTTTACCCACGCGACGCCACTGGAGAGGAGTTGGAGAGAGGGGGATGAGAAGAGAGGAGGTGGTGAGAGGGGGGAGGAGAAGAGAGGAGGTGGTGAGAGGGGAAGAGAGGAGATGGAGACAGGGCGGAGAAGACAGGAGGTGGAGAGAGGGGGAGGAGAAGAGAGGAGGTGGAGAGAGGGGGTGGAGAGAGGGGAACAAGAGAGTGCTCAGGTTTATGTCGGGAGTGGATTATAGCAAAGACACCCCACTCACCTCATCACAATGACACACACATGCGCACTCACACACACACACACACACACGCACGCACGCACGCACGCACGCACGAGCGCGCGCGCACACACACACACACACACACACACACACACACACACACACACACACACACACACACACACACACGCAACACATTTTAATAGCCCTGTCACCTCCAGCTATAATACCAGGCAATGGCTCTTTGAGCAGACACTCGTCTTCAGAAGTGTTTCCCCCTCTCCCTGACAGCCTACTGTAGCAGCAAACCCTAACTGGCTCCATTAGCTCATCACAATTACAGCTCCCATGGCGCTAACATTAACCTTAGCACAGCACACTAGGACAGCACGCTAACCTTAGCACAGCACGCTAACCATAGGACAGCACGCTAACCTTAGCACAGCACGCTAACCATAGGACAGCACGCTAACCTTAGAACAGCACGCTAACCATAGCACAGCATGCTAACCATAGCACAGCACGCTAACCGTAGCACAGCACGCTAACCATAGCACAGCACAATAACCATAGCACAGCATGCTAACCATAGCACAGCACACTAACTATAGCACAGGACGCTAACCCCAGGATGCTAAGCATAGCACAGCACGCTAACCATAGCACAGCATGCTAACCATAGAATAGAATAGAATAGAATAGAATAGAATAGAAATCCTTTAATAATCATGAGGGAAATTCGGCACTACAGATCGCTCACATCGAACAACAATAAACATTTAGGTAGTGATAAATAATACTGAATTAAGACAATAGACAATGCTAAATTACACAACACACAGAGAAAGAGCTCCAGAGACACACAAGCACATCCCTCCCCCTTCACTCTCTCTCTCTCTCTCTCACTCCACACACACAATAAACCACGCTGGACATTGCTGCATCTGGCAAGCTCCAGAAAAGATCAAAAGGCTTTCGGCACAATCCATTAGTCCATTAGACCCTTTGGTGAGGGATCTCACTAGATTAGCCCAGATCAAATAATTCAACTCATTGTCACAAACAGGGCCGGACTGGGGAAATAATTCATACCGGGAGATATAGCGCGAAATATAGTCCCAATCAGGCCACTTTTTAAGCGGGGGTCTGGGGGTCCCCCACCAGGAAATTTTTTGTTACAAAGACTTAATTTCCTGCATTCTGGTGAATTTTAGTGCATGTGAATCACAAACTAATGAGCCAACAATTGCTTCGTACAATGTACTGTTATGGACCTCAAATAAAACTGTTGTGGCACTAGCAATGCTACTCTCTCCACCTTCAAAAAGAAAAAAGCAAGAGCACAACATATTTTTCTATTTACTATTATAATACAGTTAACCACTCTCTCCTGTAAGGGCCTTTCTTTTTCTTTGTTTTATCCCTCTCTCCTCCACCCTTTCTCTTTCTTCCACTGTCCATCTTGACATCAACGTTAATTGACTTTCGCTCTCTGATCTCTACCGAGTCCCTCACTACCTGGCTCATTGCCTGGCTGTTATTCTGCATCTGAGTGCCGTCTGCCATTCCATTCGCCGCCTCCACTGTCAATCAGTTGTATCGCCTGGTCCCGCCTCCACCAATCACAAGTGGCAGCACGGCTCCATTGTGTGTGTGTGTGATCCGCGTGAGGGAGAGAGTCAGATAGTTCTCCAACTCTGTCACAGACAGTGAAATCCTGGTTGTTCCCCACCCACCTAGGTTATCTAACTATCGCGCCGCGCCGCCGCCACAACTAGAAACAATGACCTGACAAAAAAAAATTAAAAATTATAATAAAAAAAGAGATTTTTTTATTTTTTTTATATATATAATTTTTTTTTATCTGTGCAGGCCAGGCCACCGGGAAAACTCCCGGTGCTCCCGATGGCCAGTCCGGGCCTGGTCACAAATGCCACAAGTCGCTAAATATATACGACCGCCCAAAGGATTATAAAAATCCCGGCCAGATACTGGCCAAATACCACACTCTCCATCAATCACAGATCGTTATCGATAAGACACTCAAAAAATACACAGCCCCCTCTCTCTCTCTTTCTCTCTCCCTCTATCTCAGCACACACACGCACACAGACACACACACATGCACATATGTGCACGTAATTGTGCGTACCACACACTCACAAGACATACAGGCAGACATACAGGCTGACCAATACACTAGACACACGACGTGCACTCAGGACAGAGACCACATACACATTCGACTATGGGATCGCTAATAAAACACTCGGATAGGGAAGGAGGGGACTTCTTCTCTGCTTTGACTTTTGGACACTGCTGGACTGACTGGACTCCACGGACGACACTGCTACACTGCTATCATTTCGACTAGCAAACGTTGTCATAACGTTACCTATTTAGTTGATTAGCTATTTAGCTAACAGCTTTATTTACTAAATTATGGAGGCTTTTTAATTGTCAAGGTAAGAGAGGATTTGTCATGATAAACTGAAGGCGTATGCTATGGAACAATATGCGCTTGGGTTTTCAGAAAAAAAAGGCCAGCTATGTGACCTAATCTCTAGTTAGCTTAAGTTTAAGTCTAGCTTCTGTAACACAAATGCAACTACTCTGATGCCATTGTTGTTTAATAATAACTCCCAGTGTTTAATAAACACTTCTAGCCAGGACATGTATCATGTTTATTTTTTTTGTCTGGGTTTGCATGCGGATTAAGGGAGATGCGTCATCGGTTCAGGAGAAGACGCGTATCGCTTGTAAAGATGGTGACGCAATGGGGGGCATCTTCAGAATTGCGCACTCTGGTTTCAGAAAGTATCGTCTTCAGGCTGCCAGAACGCAGTTCCGTGTGGCAGAACGGTGGAAACGGTCAAATACTTTGCCTAAAACAACCAAAATCGTTTTAGTCTGGACATGGCCTTAAAGTAATTTGATTAGCTCACACACACACACACACACCAACTCACACACACACACACACACACACACACACACACACACACACACACACACACACACACACACACACACACACACACACACACACACACACACACACACACACACACACACACACACACACACACACACACACACACACACACACACACACACACACACACACACACACTCACACACAGACACAGGTACACACTCACACACACACACACACACACACACACACACACACACACACACACACACACACACAGACACACACGCACACACACACACACACTCACACACAGACACAGGTACACACTCACACACACACACACACACACACACACACACACACACACACACACACACACACACACACACACACACACACACACACACACACACGCACACACACGCACACACACACACACACACACACCAGGGACAACAATGGAAATAAATCTCGGCTTATCTGACAAAGCAAATACTCATGCGATCTGTATATGTTTGTTGTCTAAATAAATACCTACCTACCTATACCTACCAGCCTGAATGATATTCAACAAGATAACACTCCTTTCCTGAGATCAATGAACTTCAAACCTGTTATCAGACTTCTCTTTGTTAACATGTGGAATCGACCATCCCATCTTGACGAGATGGGGGTCAGGAATACGAATATAACCAACTTGTTTTACCATTGATGAGGACAGAAGCGTAGCTGTGTCTTGAAGGAAGGACCTCTGACTTTGACTGCTGTGAATCATTTTCTGAATAAAAACCACCAAACAAGGAAGCCATTGCTTTTGATCCCGTTGTCCCAGCTCTGCTTTTTTGGACCACAGAACGAGATCCAGATTTAATTAAAGCCCAACCTCCAGGTATATAATTTCATTATTTATTTTTTTCCATTTGACACCGGAAATGCCACTCTGAAAGAGTTAAAAAGGTCCACGCACGAATAACATGCACGCGCGAATCAAAAAAGCTTATCAAACGCCGACGTCACAACAGGTGCATATTAATGAGCCGAATCTAAAAGCTTATCAGACTCTAGCACGGCCGTGACGTCACTTCAGGAAACGTATGCCTTATGTCCGTCCGGGTCATAGTACTAGATCAATGGTGGCCCACTCGGTGCATCACAGTTATAGCCTATAGCTCCGCCGTCCCTGCTACAGTCGGGACCACTACACTGACGTTAGCCTATAGCCCGCCGTCCCTGCGGGTGGTTCTCTCCTCTTTGTGTGCCCTTGTCCCCGCGGGTGTCCCGCGGAGGAGCTTGTGGACGCGACAACAGCGGCGGCCGCAGGGCGCCCGAGCCCGCAGCGCTAGTTAGCTCATAGCTATCGTGTACCACTAGCCTTGACGGGCTCGAGCACCCTACGGCTGCCGCCGCCGTCGCGTCTATGGGCCCCCCGGCAGGGCACCCGTGGGGACGGGGTGTACAGAGAGGAGAGAACCATTTTGGGTCGGCCGTTCATGCCGGCCAGCGAGCCGGATGTCGGGATATGTTGTTAGCACAATAGCTACCAAGCTAAGCTATGTTAGCTACTAACGTTATAAACACAATATGTGTACAACGACACAATGATTTACATTATTACAAATATGGTAACGTGGTTGTGGCTTTTACAAATAGTGGTTAGCTTTAGAGATTGATAGCTATAATCACGGAGCAATAGTGTTAGGTGAAACAGATACATTTTCATTCGGCTAGTAGTAGCAAGCATATATCTATGGTAGCAAGGCTCTCTGCCTGCAGTGCCTGCCACTAGCTGTGTGTGACTCTCAGCGCCCCCTGGTGAGCCCCCTGGTGCCCTGCACCTGTTGTGACGAGATTATTTCGATTACACACGCACGTTATGAACCATTGATTAAAATATCCACGTGCGTGGTGATTGTGTTGGGCAGACAAAATGTTTGATAAAAACGCTAAAACTGGGTCAATTTCAATACTTTTTTTTCCATTCTTCATGAAAGTCACCGTTGGCCTAGTCCACATTGTTTATTGAACAAAAATACAACGTGAAGGTTGGCCTTTAACTACCTCAGTCGCTCTTTGATTGGTATATGGCCGGCATTACACAATCTCTTATTAATATATAAAGCAAGCCCCCTCCTTTCCGCGTACCGCTCCCGCGGTTCCAATCAGAGCGTACAGTCTGAAACCCATCTATAGAGACATTGCTATCAGGAATATCCTCGTGTAACCATGTCTCCGAAAAACACATAATGCTACACTCACGGTATTCCTTTTGACTACCGGCAAGCGCGGCCAACTCATCCATCTTATTTGCCAGAGACCTCACGTTACCCATGGCGACGGAGGGGAGATATGGTTTGTATCTCCTTCTCTCCCTCCGTTCTTCAGCTCTCTTCTGTCTCGCACGTCGCCCTCGTCCACGGCCGTCTCCTCTGTCAAAATGTCACCTGTGCCAGGTGAGACACTTGGGCACTCTTTAGTTATTATCTACAATACTGTAGGATCAGGGAAAGAGAGAGAGGAGGGAGAGAGGGAGAAAGTGAAGTGGGGGTAGAAAGTGAAATGACATGTGGAAAATGTAATCTAATTCAGCCCCCACCCAAATGAAGTGTCAGCTTTATCTCAGTGTCCCCCCCTTCTCTCTCTGTCTCGCTCTTTTTCTCTTTCTCTCAGCCCCATCTCTCTCTCCAACCCACCCCCCTCTATCTCTCAACCCCCCATCCCTCTCGCTCCCTCGCTCTCTCTCTCTCAACCAACCTCCTCCCCCTCTGTGCTCTCATGCTATTTGACTTGATGCTGATGACATTTGAACAGGTGCTCGCTCTTCACTACTGACTCACCGACTGGAGTCTGACTGGGTGAGCTGCTAAACGAGAGGAGAGGAGGAGGAGGAGGAGGAGGAGGAGGAGGAGGAGGAGGAGGAGGAGAGGGGCCTGGAAATGGAAAATGGAAGAGATTGAATGGAGGGTAAGAAGAAAGAGGGAAACAAGCAGCGGAAGACGGAGGTGAAGGCTGGGGGGATTAACGGAGGAGGAATGGAAAAGTCAGAAGACAGGGGAGATAGAGAGTGATGAGGAGGAGGCGGGAGAGATGGAGAAAGGAGGTGTGGGAGAGCAGATATATGTTGGGGGAGGGTGGAGGAGGTGGGGGGGAAGGTTATTTAGGGGTGGGGGGAAAATCTCCACATGAAAAGTAAAGTGTGTGTGTGTGTGTGTGTGTGTGTGTGTGTGTGTGTGTGTGTGTGTGTGTGTGTGTGTGTGTGTGTGTGTCTGTGTGTGACACATACTACGTCACCGAGGTGCACCGAGAAGTGAAGGAGGAAGTAAGAAAGGAATTGTCGTAACACGGCTATTTATTACTGTGTTAATTCTCAGTTGTATCGTTTTCTTCTTCTGCGTTGTATAACCTATCTCTGTCACCCAATTGTAGTTGAATGGAGTAAATGGAGCCAGACGAGGTGCAAAGTTCCCAAAGAAGATCTGTTTATTCAATAAAGAACCAGATCTATTTGACAGTATAACACCTTTTTGAATTATATCTATAATAAGTTCGCTGGAACAGGAAGCTCTTCTTTAATTTGTCTGGAGTCGTCTCTTTGTTGTTGTGCTGGTTGTCCCGGCAACACTGGTCTCATCAATCGTCCGGGGCTGGGGTGCGCTTGTTTTTCTTCTGGCCCCCGTGTCTGTGGGTTTCTTTCCTTAAGAGCCCGAAGTCCCACCCCTGCGCGAGGCGTCATGTGGCGATCACTAGGGGCGTTACTTCTTTCTAATTGGCTATGCTAGGCGATGACCATTTTGAATAGGGGTCGTCTGCCATTTTGAATCTTAAAGGGGCAGGTCATTTCTATTTTGGATATTTTGTTAGTTTTCTGAGTTTAGAGTTTAAATATGTACAGTATCCGATTTTACTATCTTGTGAATTAGGGATTAGTTATTACTGGGTTCAGACAGTTAATTCAAGTCTTTTCCCGAATTCTGTGGCCTTCTAAATACCTAATTAAACCTATTGTTGATCTTTAGACAAGCTATTGCATTATATATTTTCTATAATATTGTCTTTGAAGTTAGTTTAGTCTTCTAAGTAAGTTACACATGTTTTGCCACATTAATCTTCTATTTTAAACTATATTACTTTCTTAATTAAACTTAACAATGGTTAATAAGTGTCTGGCTTAGTCTTAAATTAATCAATACACTCTTTTATAACTATTGAGGCTATTTTCCATACTGAATTACTATTAGTTTTGGTTGCTGTTTTTCACAACTTTAGACAAATTGTTCCTGTGTTTAAATGTAAACAGGGTTGTTTAAGAGCCGTCCTGTCTCTTACCATGTGAGACCAGATGGCTTCTTTGAAGTAGAGCCCCAAAATGGCTGAGGGGGGGTTCTTCTTAACAGTTCTATCTTTTACAGCGGACTGTTGAGTAGCATATCTTACAACCTATTGTTCTGCTCTAGCTTAGTAAACAAACCCATCTATTGAAATGCTAACTTTAGCCAGCTTTGGCTCAGTCTTTATTGTTTTACTGCTCCCAAGAGTGGGGGAGAGGGAGAAACCTATTTACCTTAAGACTGTATGTTAATTAAGCCTATTTACTCTGTCCCGACCTGTCTCCAGACAGGATGACTCAATTATAGTGATTGGTTTTCCACTGTTTCCTATGTGCTTTTGCAAGATTAAAATACTCTGTTGACTGTTGCTTTACCAACTTACAATTGAACCAGTTCCCAGTATTGTAGACCTTGGAGAATTAATCATGTTTCATTTAGCAAATATACGACAGAATGAGAAAAGCAAGTGAGATGCAGGTAGAACATTTAGGAAATGTTACACTCACGTGACCAATAGCAAACGTTCTGACTGCACAATATTGATGTAATAGGGGAATATTTTTGGAATGCCATAGGTCAATGACAGCATGAGGTTTAAGTTTAAAGGGGAACTATTTTACTATTTCTTTCACTATTTGGGCACTTTTACACAATTCCTGTGAGTTTATGGAACACCTCTGTAATATTTTTTTTTTTTTAATTCATTGTTTTGTATTTCTAATGAAGCCCTCAAAAACAGCATTTTTCTACCTCAAGATCTTAACCCTTGTGTACCCCTGGTCATGTTTTCTACTTTTTTGAGATATTTTGAGTGTGTGTGAGCACAGCGGTGTCTGTGTTTATTATTATTTCATGAAATTGGGTAAATATCTTAATTTTACATATATGTTCATTGTCTTAAAAGCTTATAACATGAAACACTCTAGAAAAATAGTTACAGTATTTACTGCCTTGTTTACCCCTGGTCCCTTTTTCTACTCTCCGTCCGCTCCAATGTTAAAACGGCATTTTTAACAATTTTTAAATATGCTCTTATTCGTTCAATTCTCGATATATCTACCAAATCTTTGCATATTCCATGAGCTAAGGACCCTATCTAGGTCAGGATGTGCTGTTACCGATGTAAAACGCATGGTGGCGTAATCGCTCCACAGATAACTTTGCCACAATTCAAGGGAGGTGAGATATGCTGTACCGGGCTGCTAGTGATTGAAAAGCCGGAGACATCGTTTGGGGTGGTGGGGGGGGGGGGGCGAGTGGATTTTCTGAGACAGAACCAGAGACCAACCGGACCGCGCAGTCGACAGCGCGCCATACGCCGAAATACAAGCCCCCCATCGCCGGCGCGCGCCAACGAGGAAGTGTCATGCACGGAGCAAGTCTGGTTCTCTTCCCAACAGCGAGGCGTGTCCAATATTTCTGCCGCATAACAACATGGAACAGCCCGCACCAGATTTGGGTAAGTTGAGCGCTTAGTAACGTTTCACCTCAACGCCGTTTCTGGCTGAACTAGTCATAGAATCTTTAATATCTTTTTTGATTCGTATTCAGAGGTATTTCATCGAGATATTTCTAAATGTAATTTATCAAAAAAAAATATGAGAAATATGGTCAAAAACAACATTTATCCGTTTTTTCGATGAAAAAACACGTTGTATCAAACAAACACAGGTTTGAGTGGTTAGAATTCATAAATATGAGTAATCTGTTGAGAGATATATTGAGATTATGCTATTACTGTTAATCATGGGTAGAAAAATGTTTTAAAAATAGTAAACAGTTAAAATTATATGGCTTTAAACA